>NC_037670.1:57514326-57670758 GCF_003255815.1 Theropithecus gelada | reverse complement strand
TTTTTTTTTTTTGAGACGGAGTCTCGCTCTGTCACCCAGGCTGGAGTACAGTGGCCGGATCTCAGCTCACTGCAAGCTCCGCCTCCCGGGTTTACGCCATTCTCCTGCCTCAGCCTCCTGAGTAGCTGGGACTACAGGCGCCCGCCACCACGCCCGGCTAATTTTTTGTATTTTTAGTAGAGACGGGGTTTCACCGTGTTAGCCCGGATGGTCTTGATATCCTGACCTCGTGATCCGCCCGTCTCGGCCTCCCAAAGTGCTGGGATTACAGGCTTGAGCCACCGCGCCCGGCCTAAATTTTCTTTTAATATGAACTTAACCTCCAGCCAGTTTTCAATTCCTGATGTGGAAAGATATTGACATAGAAGGGTAATGGCAAGATTATGGAGAGGAAACTAAGAATATATTATACATGAACATTTTCCATCTTTTGGAAATAAATTGTATTATAGAGCAGGTAAGAGCTTTAATAGTCTCGTGTTTGACTCCTACTTTTCTGCCATTTATGACTTGTAGACTTTGAGCAAGTTATTTAATCACACGCTGAACCTTGCTTTTCTTACCTCATCAACTTGATGTAAATGGTTAAATTGAAAGGCTAACTGAGGTTCTTAATATAACATAGTTGTAATATAACGTATTTGCTAAAACTTTTAATAATGTAGATGTAATATAACCACCCCCTCCTCACTGGGTTGTTGTAATGGCTAATTAGGTTAATACATTTAAAACATTCAGAACGGTGCTGAGTACAGTTAATACCTAGGTACACATAGTTGCTGATACATAGGTGAGTAGTAAGAGTTCAGTTAGTGATAGCTATTAACATTATTATAGACGTACCTTATTTGTATTAGAGTATAAAATGTGATAATGAAAAATTTCTGTACATTTTATATTTTCAGTGGAATGCAGAAAAAAAATACATACCTGTTTTTGCTCCTTAAATAAATGTTTATTCTTGTCTCCTTTTCTTTCTAAGGAAAATATGGTTAGGTGTACAATATTCACATGGATATATCCTCAGACTGCCAACAGTTTCTGGATTTCTGAATTCCATACACATACATTCTTCACTCTCGTCATCTCTGAAAGGGGGTGGGAACTCCTGTTGATGGTGGTGAGATGATAAGGAATAACCAAACCATTTGGAAATGTGGAGGTTGGGAATTCCACCCACAGTAGAACCTGCCAGCTCATACTGTGCACCCTTTGGGCCTCAGCAAGATTGAAAATTGTCATCTATCATAGCCTGGGTCTCCAGATTCATAAGTTTATGCTTGAAACTTCAAACAGAAGCTCTGAACACTTAATTCATGATTACCAAGGGCTTACTGTAATACATTTCTATTTCTTTTTCCCCACTTTATTCCTTTCTGAGAACAGGAATTTTTTCTTGAGTGTACTTGAGTTATCATTTTTAAATTTTTTAAATATTTATTTATTTATTTGAGACATGTCTCAATACTTTGAGACAGGGTCTTATTCTGTTTCCCAGACTGGAGTGCAGTGGCACAATCATAGCTCACTGCAGCCTTGACCTCCCAGGTTCAAGAGATCCTCCCACCTCACCCTCCCAAGTAGCTGGGACTGTAGGTGTATTCCACCACACCCAGCTAATTTTTAAAATTGTTTTCGTAGAGATGGTGTCCTGCCATGTTGCCCAGGATAGTCCTGAACTCCTGGGCCCAAGCAATTCTCTCCTGCCTCAACTTCCCAAAGTGTTGGGATTACAGGTGTAAGCCATCACACCTAGGGAGTTATTTTTAAACATCCTCACTGCTTGATACTGAAATAGGAATGCAGTAGGTAGTAAATGTTTGTAGAATGAATAAATCTATTGAAATTTTAAAAATTGTTATTTTTCATGAGAATCATTTTTTGCATATTGATGATATAACTTTGTATTTTAAAAGCTATTCTGTATCTAGAATGTTACATCTTGGACTCCTGGATGACATTCCAGGCTACTGTAAGTCAAGAACTGTGTAATATGCTGTGGGAGTTCTGGGTGAGGAGTGTGCTCTGTAAGGGCAACTAGCAGTTGACTAAGGCCAGACTAGGTTTTGAGCAAATTTTGCGTGAACGGAATTGCATGTAACAAACTGAGTTTTTCAGAAAACGTTCCTGTCTTTTATAGATTTTAGTTAGTACCATGCACCAATTGTTTAATCAAAATGAAACCTAACTTTTCACTGAGAGCTTTCCATAATTAAATATAATTTGACCACAAAGTCCCACTATCTCCATGGGTTCCTTGTCCCTTGAACTGTAATTATGTATGTTTTGAGCCCTTGTGTGCAGTTTATTAATATATTGTCACTTAGCAGTTTGTCCTTGGTTCTTTATTGCAATTGTAAACTTCCTTGTGGTTATGCCATATATCCCCTACAGAGCATAGACAGCAGATGAATTTTTATGATACACATCAAAATTGGATTGAGGTGTGTGTGCTTAGGATATGTAATCTAGAATATTTTTCTGTTATATTACTGAGTTTGAAATAAGAAAACAGAAGCAGACCAGATTATTTAAATCTATGACTCTTTTTAGCAGAATGAACTATTTTCAAACAACTCTGCAAAACAGCATTATCTTGATAGATTCAGTTTAGGTAAGGACCTGTTACTGAAAATACCACTATTAAAGGTAGATGTTTTCACTACCATCTAATTCTTTACTGTCAGAAGATACAGCTTCTCTACTCCTGCCTACTTTTCCCATGTAGTAATTAGCTTTGAGGTAGGGATTGGGGGACTTTTGTTTTATTCATTTTGTTTGCAAAATGGAGTGTTACAAAGCAAGCCCACACTCTTGCTAGGTATAACATCACATCATATCTTCATATACCTAACATTACAATGATCATTAGCCTAGGAGAGCTGAATTAGGAAATGCACTTCCCCCACCCATACCCCTCAGCAGAAAGGTTTATTAAAATCTTTCCTAAGAAAAGAATTACTTTATGGTATACAGTTTGCAAAGTTTGCACATCATCACATATGTAAAATGTGAGTCAAAAAAACTATTTTTATCGTCTTTAAAATGTAGGCAAGTTATTTTCTCTTAGCTTCAGTTTCTGCATGCATACCATGATGATAATGTTGTTTTAGGATTATCAAGAGGATTAAATTAGGATTATCAAGAGGATTAAATTAGATTAAGTGTCTCAAATACCCCATTTATTAGGAGTGTAGTAATAATAAAACCATCTTTTTTTTTAAAATTAAGCTCTCCTGGTGCATTTCAAGTATTACTCATGCCTAAATGTTCGATTTATGCATAACTATTCAAAATATACCTTTTTCTTTTTAGGAGTTAGTTATTATGTACATGTTGAACTCTTGTTTTTAGACTTTTCACTCTCCTCTATTTGTAGTTAAGATCATAATTTTTTACAAGTTAATTGTCAATCTTTTTTAAGTTTTCTGTATTTTTATGTATGGCAGTTTTATTTCCTCAAACTAGCACTAAATTTATCATAAAAAATACAGAAGAACACAAGTATTTTAGAAAGAGAATGATTGCATATTCCATATTTTTCAGATGGAATGGCTTGTTTCTTCAGGAATGCCCATGGCTTTCTCCTAAATGCATTTTAAATATCATCTCTGTCCCTCAGCACAGAATGCCCCCCACTTTTCACACAGTGAGCTCCTGTCTTTCTGTGACACACCTGTGAGAGGCTTCTTCCTCCAGGGTCTTTCTCAGAGTTGCCCAGGCAGACTCTGTTGCTTGGCCATTCCAAAGCCACTCAGAGGATTAGCTAAGAAAGTTGTATTCTTTTTCCATTGTTGCCATGAATACCACCAATTTTGCAGTTTAAATCAGCACCTATTTATTTATCATCTTTAAAATGAAGTCAGAGTCCAGGTACAGTCTGGCTCTACTGGCTCCTCTGCTTAGAATTTCATAGGGCCAAAGTCAAGGTGTCTTCAAGGTTGCCTTCTCTCCTGGAGTCCC
Source organism: Theropithecus gelada (assembly GCF_003255815.1). Lineage (NCBI taxonomy): Eukaryota > Metazoa > Chordata > Mammalia > Primates > Cercopithecidae > Theropithecus > Theropithecus gelada. Next base: position 57,666,795 of record NC_037670.1, on the reverse strand, counting down.
TGAGGGTGTATCTGCTTCCCGGCTCGTTGAGGCTGTTGGCCAAATCCAATTCATTGTGGCTGCGGGAGTGTTCCCCACTTCCCTGCTGGCTGGCCTTTGCTCCTCGGTGCCGCCTGAGCCCTGCCCATGCTTTCCACATGGTCCTTCCAGCACCTGCAGATCAAGTCTCTCTCACACTTCACATCTCTCTGATTTCACCTTCTGCCCTATATTTCTGACTTCAGTAGGAGAAGGTTCTCTGCTTTTATGGGCTTGTGGGATTAGATGAGCGCTGCTTGGATAATCCAGCATCCTCTCCCTGTTTTGTGGTCTGTGACCTGTTTCAGGTTCCAGGACATCTTTGGGGGCCATCCTGCCTACCATAAAGGTTCCTAGTGCTTGTAGTCTGGAGTGGCTGCCTGGGTCCAAACTCCAGTCTGCCCCTTACTGTTGATATCACTTTTGGTAAGTTACTTTACCTCTCTCCTGTGCTTCATAGTTCTCATAGTTCTCATTTGTAAATGGGGTTAATAGTTGTAGCTTCACCATAGAGTTTTTATGATAGCAGTGAAGGGCAACAACAGTCTTAGACAGAGTCAATGCATTCCTTTCATGGGGCTCAGGATCCGCCAGACTCCACATGGACAGCCCTGCAAAGCAAGCTCCTCAGCTTTTAGCCCATTGAGGAGCAAGCTTTCAGGGCCTTCTAGTCCACACAGTGCCCCACTGATGATACTCCCTAATCAAAGAATGGGTCTCTTGGGTCCACCGGGAAGCCCCCTAACAGACTCACAGTGATTGTCGATGCCTTTCCATCTCGTCTCCACCCTCCTGAATGCCCCAGCTACACACTTGCCTGCCTCTGTGAGCGGGCATCTGGTAACAATCCCAGTAAACTGAATGCCTTACACAAGGGTGAAGTAAGATTGTCTTGGCCGGGCGCGGTGGCTCACGCCTGTAATCCCTGCACTTTGGGAGGCCGAGGCGGGCGGATCACGAGGTCAGGAGATCGAGACCATCCTGGCTAACAAGGTGAAACCCCGTCTCTACTAAAATACAAAAAATTAGCCGGGCGCGGTGGCGGCGCCTGTAGTCCCAGCTACTCGGGAGGCTGAGGCAGGAGAATGGCGCGAACCCGGGAGGCGGAGCTTGCAGTGAGCCGAGATGGTTCCACTGCACTCCAGCCTGGGGGACAGAGTGAAGACTCCGCCTCAAAAAAAAAAAAAAAAAAAAAAAAAAGATTGTCTTCAGATATCAGTCTGTATACATTTATATATTTTCTTGAATATACTATATTGCATATTGCTAGTCAGGCATTTATTATATGGAATCATAATTATTTTTACATTTGGCTCATTAGGCGAGGGACATTTTGGGGACTACCCAATCTTATTCAGCTTTGTGTCCCAGTAACAGTGCCTGGTACATGAAAAGCATTAACTATTTGTTTTTCAAAAGAATAACTAATATTATACTCAAGATTTGCCAATCATCTACATTTTATTTCTTCCTCACCTATTTCAAAGGTATCTGAAAGTTAGAAAAATATATGTAGTGCTGGGTATTTTATCATATATGAATTTGTTAATATGCCAATTATGTTTGCTCTGCTTTATGCCGAGATAAAGAAAATTTTATCCTTTATCTTCAGTAATGGTTGTTAGAGTGTTGATATTATCTAAAATATTTGTAAAATTGTAAAAATTTGTAAAATCTACCTTTTTTCATATGCAATATAAAATGTAGCTTATGAATATACTGATCTGAACCCTTACCTTCTCTAAAATCTAGAGTTGAGGCAGAGAGGTACAGAATATGTGAATATGTTCTAGCAAATGACAAATTAGGAAATAAATTATTCCCCTCAATTGTTCCTGTGATGTACATGGAAAAAACATCATGAATACAAAGAAAGTTAATTTCTTGAAACATTTTTCAAGAATATAACTGGTGTAATTTGTATGCTTCAGTATCACCCAGTGTCTGTCTGCCATCTGTTTATCTTTCCCTTCTTCTTTCTCTCTCCTTCCCCTATTCCCCCTTCCCCCTCCTCTTCTGTCTCTTCTTCCCACCCTACCTTCCCCAGGAAAAAAGCTTTTTTATTTGATTCTAAGATTTATTACCATGAAAACATGTGAGGAAGAGAAATAAATCTTGCCATAAATGTGCCTTGTGCGTCATTTGGAATAATAGACGCAGTGACACCTCACAAGGCGTTTTACAACCAGTGATTAATATCTACTCCAATATATTTCTGCTTTGTAATACACTTGGGCATTCTTGTTTGGGAAAATTGTCTACCCACCGTGTAGGAAAAGAACATTTTCTTCCCAATTGCAGTGTAATTGCTAAAAATCAATTTCAGAGTCAAGAGATAAAACCTCCAAAGTTCTTTAACTGCTCCTGCTGTTTCTGGGCTATGTGGCAGGTACATATTTCTATTCATATAGTATGAATGAGTGAAGGCTGTAAGTCCTGCATATCCAAAGGTAAAATGTAAACATAGAATCAAGCAAAAAATTTCACAATAAGCAGAGAATGCGCAGCCCAGGAACTTTAGAAGTAGACAGTCTAGTCAGAGTTTCAAGAGCTTTGTCTCTCATTGTCATGAGACCTCAAGTAAGCCTCGGTTTTCTTACCTAAAAAATGGAATGATGTGAAGATTATTTGAAATATGTAAAGCACTTAGTGCCAAGTACATAGTAAGTGCTCCATAATTGTTAGTTATCTTTATAATAACATTATTGCCAGGTGCAATGGCTCACTCCTGTAATCCTAGCACTTTGAGAGGCCAAGGTGGGTGGATCACTTGAGGCCAGGAGTTCAAGACCATCCTGCCCAACATGGGGAAACCCTGTCCCTACTGAAAATACAAAAATTAGCCGGATGTGGTGGCGCATGCCTATAATCCTAGCTACCAGGAGGCTGAGGCACAAGAATCACTTGAACCCAGGAGGTAGGAGGTTGCAGTGAGCTGAGATCGCGCCACTGCACTCTAGCCTGGGTGACAGAGTGAAACTCAGCCTCAAAAAAAAAAAAGGAAAAAAGAAGTGTGTGCGCATATGTATATATTCACACGTGTGTGTGTGTGTATGTATAAATAAAATACCATTATTAAAAGAGACAAACCAGTTAAAATTTCTCCTGGTACAGTAATCTCCATCAAATGTGAATAGAATTAGAGCATAATAAATGTTTTTTGTACATGAGAATTTTGTTCCAGTATAAACAAATTAGAAGCCTCTTTTATGAGAAATAGGAAAAGGGGAACCAGAAAAAGTACCTTATGGCAAAGGGTAGAGAAATTAATGGTTTTTGCAATGAAATTTTGGCAAATATTAAAGGGAATTGGAGAAAGCAATCATAAGTCTTAAAAATATACTCCAGTAGCATTTATGAGGAGTGAAGGGTTAGTAGTATATGCTTTGGAATTAGGTTATCATGATAGAGCTAAGACTGCATATGAGTGTGCATTAGGCCTGGAAAACTCAACTTAGAGGTACTTTAATCAGCGGGCAGAAGGGGAGAAAAGTTAGGGAAGTTCTTTCTTTTTTATCATGAAAAATAAGAACCTCCCAGGACCTCCTAGAAGACTTTCATTTAGGTCTCATTGGTCAGAACTGTGTCATGTGGCCACCCTTGTGCATAACAGGGCCTGGAAAATCAAGCGTCTCTTCTGGGGCTGGATGCCCTGCTGTTCTGAATATAATCAGATTTCTGTTAACAGGCAGGAAGGGTATGGGGACTAGATATGGGCCAGGAACTATCTTATGGGTTCTGCTACCACAGGTATTAAAGAGGTATCCCCATTTATTCCTTCTTATGCAAATGATTCTGCATCTCTTTGATTACAGTAGAAACCAAAGGTCAAGACACAGGAGGTGTAAGTTACTAACCTGGAGTCAAAAAGTTTTTAAGAAGTTGGATGGAAAACCATACGATTACTCTTTTTGGTGCATTCATTAACAGAAGCAAAGTTAAATACATTTACAAAAACATCACCAAAACCATAGGGAATGGCAAATCCAGAAAGCATTGCTAGTAAGTAAAGATTGTTAAGTGCATGTGTTTGTCTAGTTAACTCATAATATCACCTTTAAGGTAGGTGAAATATTGATACTGTGTTTTTTGGTGTGCCATCTTTATCGTTTTGTTTAAGTGAACATAATTATAAAGATTTTCATGAAGCTCTCCTTGGCCTTAGATTTCTAACTCAGCTTTCACTATAAGGGAAGGTATTTTACCACCATGGATGAGTAGAAATTATTGTAATTTACTTATTACTTTGAATAACATTTAATGAAAAGATACAATTTTGAAAGCTAATGCTATGTTTTAGTCACTTAATAGAATTTGTTGTCTTGCCTACCTATTTTAGTCTTTGGCAACTAATAAATATAATGTCAAAGGGGAAAGTCGTATTCAGTACCTATATTATAGCAAAAATATATACTTGTAAATATGCATGTTTAAATCCTCTTGGGCACAATTGGTTAGTCTCAAAATAGATTTTCCCGTCTCTGAATGCTCAGCTATTACTTTCAGTGACTTAAAAATGTGGACACGGATGGGGGTTTTATGGTATATAATATGCAGCTGGAGTGTAACAAAAGAAAGTATGTATACTGGGTTTTTTTTTTTAACTTAAAAAGTGTTTTAGGGGATTTATACCTTAATGATGGGCTAAGACCCTGCCGGAGGACACCCTGTATAAAACAAGTATAAGACTTGGATATAATATAAAAAGCAGCTGCCCAAAGGCACTGGAGAATAAGCAGACCACAGTGTAATTGCCTTTTTGTATTATGTCCAGGTTCTATAGAATATGTTACAGTGCATGATTGGAGGAGGAGGGAGGTTCTATAGAGTATGTTACAGTGCATAATTGGAGGAGTGAATTTCTTTTTTTGTTTTTTTTTTGAGATGGTGTTTCACTCTTTTTTGCCCAGGCTGGAGTGCAGTGGCGCCATCTTGGCTCACTGCAACCTCTGCCTTCTGGGTGCAAATGATTCTTCTGCCTCAGCTTCCCGAGTAGCTGGGATTACAGGTGTGTGCCACCATGCCCGGCTAATTTTGTATTTTTAGTAGAGATGGGGTTTCACCATGTTGGCCAGGCTGTTCCTGAACTCCTGACCTCAGGTGATCCACCCACCTCGGACTCCCAAAGTGCTGAGATTACAGGCATGAGCCACCACGCCCTGGCGGAAGAGTGAATTTCTATAGGGTATGTTTTTGTTTTGTTTTGTTTTGTTTTGATTTTTGTTTTTTGTTTTTGAGACGGAGTCTCACTCTGTCGCCCAGGCTGGAGTGCAGTGGCTGGATCTCGGCTCACTGCAAGCTCCGCCTCCCGGGTTCACGCCATTCTCCTGCCTCAGCCTCCTGAGTAGCTGGGACTACAGGCGCCTGCCACCACGCCCGGCTAATTTTGTTTTTGTATTTTTAATAGAGACGGGGTTTCACCGTGTTAGCCAGGATGGTCTCGATCTCCTGACCTCGTGATCCGTCCGCCTCGGCCTCCCAAAGTGCTGGGATTACAGGTGTGAGCCACCATGCCTGACTTCTATAGGTTATATTATAGTGCATTCCCTGTGAAAGAAGTTTCTGTGTCTATGTCTTTTATCCTGGAGCTAAGTTTCATTTACGTGGTGCACTCAGTGGTGGCAGGGTGTGCCTGTGGGAAAAACACATTTTCAGGGAACCAGAAATCTAAGATGGGATAACTGGCTGATAAGATAATGGGGAAAGGGAATGAGTCAGAGGAGGGATCCCAAAATCTTGTCTGTGGATATATCCAATCAAATTCTGAACAACCCATGTCTGGAACAGACACAAAGAAGCTTAGCTAAAGACTAAAGATAAGAATTGAGAGGAGAGCTGCTGCCCCAGAAACATAATTTGCAATTCAATACAAGCAAGAAAACAGTGTACAAATTAATATTCCAGATGCAGGGCAAAGTTACCTGCTCTCTGTAGAACCAGGATCGTAGTGTAAGAGAGAAAAATTGTTTTTCCTCTTACCCCTCGGAGTTCTTAGCTGGGACAGACCCCTGTAATAAAAGACAAATTAACAGGAGAAAAACAAATGAGTGTTTTAATGTGTGTATTTCATATGCACGTAGGACGTACCCAGGGAATGAGTGAATCTCACAGAGATGGCTTAGAAACCCAGCTTATATCTCATCTTCAGCAAAGAGCAGTGCGTTTTTAGAGCAGTGACAAGACAAAGGACAGGGACTTTTAGTGTCTGGGATGCAAATCATAGAACGGCAAACAAATGGGGTTTGTAATGTAGAATTCTGTGGTGCCTTCTTCAGGCTGATGCCTCCCAAAGATTTCTTCCCTGGTTGGGAGCGAAGGAGGGACACAGTTTTTAAGTCCTGCTTTTAGGCAGGTGGGAGAGGGGAGAGAGCTATTCTGGCGTCTACTTCTCAGTTGTCTTCAACTCAAATTCATCCTTATGTCAAAAATGCATGATTTTGAGGTGGCATATTCTGCTTTTCTACATAAAAGACACATTTTCAAAAGAAAAGAACATTAACTGGGTCCAATCCTGAAAAGAACCAGATAGTGAAACTAGTATGCAACGATTTTAAACTGACTACTGTAACTCTCCTCCATGAAATAAAACAAAATATGCTTTCAATTCATGAAAAATGAGGAAATCTCAGTAGGGAAGTAAAAACCATTAAAAAAGAGTCTCATGGGTATTTTGGAACTGATAAATACAGTGTATGACAGTTAAAAGTTACTGCATGGCCTTAGCAGGGGAATGAGAAGACTGTCAGTGCCCTGTGAGTTCTGCTTGCCCGCTGCCCACACAGAGCTGCCTTATCAAGACGGGAATCACAACACAAAGTGTAATTCACACAAAGCCAGCTGAACTGGTGACCGGAGTTTTTTACTCAAGCCAGTCTTCCTGAAAACCTGGACTGGGGTTTTTAAAGGATAATTTGGTGGGTGGGGGCAAGGGAGTGGGAGTGCTGATTGGTCGGATCCTAGATGAAATCTTAGGGGGTCACAGTGGGTTCTTCTTCTTGTCTTCTGTTCCTGGGTGGGATCACAGAACCGGTTGAGCCCGATTACCAGTCTGGATGGCACCAGCTGGTGCATCAGAATGCAGAATGCAGGGTCTGAAAATATATCTTGAGCACCATTCTTAGGTTTTACAGTAGTGATGTTATCCTGAGGAGCAATTGGGGAGGTTTGGAATCTTGTGGCCTCTGGTTCATGACTCCGACACCATAATTTCTAATCCACCACCCTGGAGGCAGAGGCTGCAGTGAGGCAGAGGCTGCAGTGAGCCAAGATGGTGCCACTGCATTCCAGCCAGGGCAAGAGAGAGAGACTGTGTTTAAAAAAAAAAAAAAAAAAAAAAAAAGGAATGGAGAGGAGTTAAGCTTTACAGGAGGGCTTGTGAGCCAGCCAGTTATTGCAAGGTTGGAGCCAGCCCCTTTACTACTTTGCTTTATCCTTTATCTCCATCAGTCAGGGAGAGCCTTGACACCCTGGACCTACATGGTGTGAGATGAATTTTTCCCACCTTCTCAAGTCACCACTTAAGGTGAGCTGTTTTCAACTGGAGCAGAGAGCCCCTTCAGCTCAAGACTTTCAGGGGCTGGAATTCCGTCCTGGGAGTCCTTTGGTCCTCAGGCCTCATTTCCAGTGGCTGAGCTTGTGACAGAGTGTTGTGGGAAGTCAGGGACCCCAAACAGAGGGACCAGCTGGAGCTGTGGCAGAAGAACATAAATTGTGAAGATCTCATGGATATTTATCAGTTCCCAAATAATACTCTAATAATTTCTTATGCCTGTCTTTACTGCAATCTCTGAACATAAACTATGAAGATTTCATGGACATTTGTCAGTTCCCAAATAATACTCTTATAATTTCTTATGCCTGTCTTTACTTTAATCTCTTAATCCTGTAATCTTTGTAAGCTGAGAATGTATGTCACCTCAGGATCACTGTTGTACAAATTGATTGTAAAATGTGTATTTGAACAATATGAAATCAGTGTACCTTGAAAAAGAACAGAATAATAGCGATTTTCAGGGAACAAGGGAAGACAACCATAAGGTCTGACTGCCTGCAGGGTCGGGCAGAATAGAGCCATATTTTTCCTCTTGCTGAGAGCCTATAAACGGACATACAAGTAGGGAAGATATCACTGAATTCTTTTCCTAGCAAGGAATATTAATAATTAAGACCTTTGTCTATAAACGGCCACTCTGGGAGTGTCTGTCGTATGTGGTTGAGATAAGGACTGAAATATGCCCTGGTCTCCTGCAGTACCCTCAGGCTTATCAGGGTGGGGGGAAACCTCACCCTGGTGGATTTGAGGTCAGACCAGTACTCTGCTCTCAAACCCTGTTTTCTGTTAAGATATTTATCAAGATAATACATGCACAACTGAACATAGACCCTTCTCAGGAGTTTTTGATTTCGCCCTTTGCCTTGTGATCTTTATTTTGCCCTTTGCCTTATGATCTTTATTGGCCTCAGAAGCATGTGATCTTTGTTCTCCTTTTTTGCCCTTTGAAGCATGTGATCTTTGTTAACTACTCCCTGTTCGTCCACCCACTCCCCTTTTGAAGTCCTTAATAAAAACCTGCTGTTTTTGCGGCTCAGGTGGGCATCACGGTCCTACCGATATGTGACATCACCCCCAGAGGCCCAGCTGTAAAATTCCTCTCTTTGTACTCTTTCTCTTTATTTCTCAGACTGGCCAACACTTAGGGAAAATAGAACCTACATTGAAATATTGGGGGCGGGTTCCCCTGATAGCAGAGGGTACAAGTTGAGTGGGGCTTTTCCCATTTATCTCACTGGGAGCAGTTTGCCTTTGGGTGGCCTGGCCGTCTCCACTGGTAGCAGTCATTTGGAGGAGTATCCTTAGGGAAACCTGGCGGGGGCTGGGGGCTTTAAAACAGCCAACAGTTGAGCCTGCCTCTGCCTCTGCCTCTTGTTTCTGTTTTTCTTTGTCTTTCTTTTCTATTCTTTTCTTTCTCTCTTTCTTTTCTTTTCTTTTTTTTTTTTTTTTTTTTTTTGCCCTGTCCTCCTTATTCTGCTTTTGCTTATAAAAGACTAAGGAGGCCGGGCGCGGTGGCTCAAGCCTGTAATCCCAGCACTTTGGGAGGCCGAGACGGGCGGATCACAAGGTCAGGAGATCGAGACCATCCTGGCGAACCCGGTGAAACCCCGTCTCTACTAAAAAATACAAAAAAAAAAAAAAAAAAAAACTAGCCGGGCGAGGTGGCGGGCGCCTGTAGTCCCAGCTACTCGGGAGGCTGAGGCAGGAGAATGGCGTGAACCAGGGAGGCGGAGCTTGCAGTGAGCTGAGATCCGGCCACTGCACTCCAGCCTGGGTGACAGAGCAAGACCCCGTCTCAAAAAAAAAAAAAAGACTAAGGAAACAAATTTGATGTTTTTCTGCATAGGAGCCATGCTGTGTTACACAAGAAAGTTAGATGTTTGTTTTTGAGGATCTGGGGGTTGAATTCATTCCAGTTTTTAAAAAATACAGCCTAGAGGTGAGTCTGCAGGAACAGATGGGGTTTGTCCCACAGTGGGACTGGAAAAGGTGCCACTCAGGGCTGACTGAACCGCACTTTCTCTTAGGGCATCCTGCCAATGAAGAGGGTTCTGCTCATGTCCGCTGAGGGACTCTAAGACTATCAGGATAAATTAACGAAAACCTAACTGTGTGCTACACAAGAGATCGACTTATAATATCAAGACAAAGGTTGAAAGTGAATGGATGGCCAAGTAAGCAAGCAGTGGGCATCTGAAAACTTAGTGACTATGTGTAAAATGTCCCATAAAATAGCTCTTAGGTCGAGCAGGTAAAGAGGGTTTTGATACTTATGTTAATTAATTTTGTCCTGAATATAGCAAAAGGTTTTTGAATCAGGAATTTCTTCCTGTTTACCTGACCACAAATAACCAGTGGGCAGTTCCCAGGTCCCAGTTCTTATCTGTGGTACAATGCAGTGCAGGTAGGGTGTGATGACCTTCATTGGCAAAGCCAGTATTGTAGATAAGGAAAGAGGGAAAGTAAATTTTCTGTGCTTTTTATAAAAGGGGAAAAGGCAATTGTCTCCCCTTCCCTTTCTGAGAGTCTCATTAGCAGCATCTTTCTTTAATCTTTTCAGAATGTACATAAATATCTGTATGGAAAAGATGAGCCCATTGTCTTCAGTTTTACAAGTCAGAAATGTCTCCTGGTTCTGGGGCCTCATGCACTTTGAAATGTAAACATGCACATCCAGGGTTGAGGAAACCTCTCTGGGGTTCACACTCTGCACACCTTAGTTCCTAAGGTTTACTTTTAGTCCAGAATCCCAAATTTCAGTAGAATTTGCCCTCAAAGCCCTAATTGTGCAGAACCTAAAAGTATTTTCTTTACAATCTCATAGAAGGACATTTCATTATGAAAATGAATCAGTTTGTCAGGAAGACATACTAGTCATTAATTTGTCTATGCCTAATAACAGAACTTCAAAATATATGAAAGCAAAAAGAGAGAGAGAGTTAAAGGGAGAAATAAACAATTCCATAGTCGTAATGGGAGGTTTCTGACTAATTGATAGAGCAAGTCGATTTTTAAAAATCAGCAGAGGTGGGCCAGGCACGGTGGCTCATTGCTATAATCCCAGCACTTTGGGAGGTGGGTGGATCACTTGAGGTCAGGTGTTTAAGACCAGCCTGGCCAACATGGTGAACCCCCATCTCTACTAAAAATACAAAAATTAGTCGGGTGTGGTGATGGGTGTTTGTAATCCCAGCTACTCGGGAGGCCGAGGCAGGGGAATCACTTGAACCCAGGAGGCAGAGATTGCAGTGAGCCAAGATTGTACCATTGCACTCCAGTCTGAGTGACGAGCAAAACTCTGTCTCACCCTATTTCTACTAAAAATACAAAAATTAGCCAGACGTGGTGGCAAGTGCCTATAGTCCCAGCTACTTAAGAGGCTGAGGCAGAAGAATCGCTTGAACCCAGGAGGCGGAGGTTGCAGTGAGCTGAGATCACACCACTGCACTCCAGCCTGAGTGACAGAGCGAAACTGTCGTGCAAAAAAAAAAAAAAAATCAGCAAAGGTAGGAAAGATCTTAACAATACTGTCAGCTACATTATTGAAGAATATTGCATATTTCTCTTGGGAAAGACTGCCAACAATGAATAAGAATACCTGTTTTGTTTGCTCTTAGTCTTGGGACTTAATTCTTTTTATATAATACTATTTTTTAATCTGATAAATCCATAGTACTTGTTTTTATTTGCATTTCATTAATCACTGAGTGATCAAACTTGTTTTATGTATGCTTATTTTTTCTTTTGTATGAGGATGTTAATAATTTGGGGTCTAGTTGTGTATTATGTTTATTATTGATTTATATCTTATATTCCTTGTATTTCCCCTTTGTCATTAACTTTTAAACCATCTTTCTTTTGTTCTTTATCTTACAGAAGTTGAAATGTTTGTGTAGTTAAATCCATCCATTTTTTTCTTTTCTGTTTTTTTTTAAATTCTTTGATTTCTGCTAGTTGTTTTCTGTGATTCTACTTATGAGTTATAGTCTAAATAGGGTATTATCTCATTAAAAAAAATGTAACCTCATAAAAATCAAGATGGACTCCAACTAACGATGCACTGAGACGGTCCAAGGAAAGTAACTGCTGTCTGTTATGTTTGTACAATTTAGACTTTAAAGTGTTTATTACAACATTGTCCCATTCTTGTGCAGTTAAAGTTATCTCTTCTTTTGGATCTCAGATCATTCATAACTTAATAAGACGGATCCAGACCAAAATTAAAGATCTTCTGCAGCAAATGGAAGAAGGGCTGAAGACAGCTGATCCCCATGACTGCTCTGCTTATACTGGCTGGACAGGTGAGACTGATACATTTTATTCTTAGATTATGAGATGTAAGACCTGACTTTGAAATTTTCTTCTCTTTTAAAGTGGTAAAGATTTGGCCAGGCACGGTGGCTGGTGCCTGTAATCCCAGAACTTTGGGAAGCCGAGGCAGGTAGATCACCTGAGGTCAGGAGTTCGAGACTAGCTTGACCAACATGGTGAAACCCCGTCTCTACTAAAAATACAAAAATTAGCCGGGTGTGGTGTCGGGCGCCTGTAATCCCAGCTACTCGGGAGGCTGAGGCAGGAGAATTGCTTGAACCCGGGAAGCGGAGGTTACAGTGAGCCAAGATCGTGCCAGCGCACTCCAGCCTGGGCCACAGAGTGAGACTCCGTCTCAAAAACAAAAGAAAATAAAATTATAAAGATTTTATACTTTTTTTTTTTTTTTGAGACGGAGTCTCACTCTGTTGCCTGGGCTAGAGTACAGTGGTGTAATCACAGCTCTCTGCAGCGTTGACCTCCTGGGCTCAAACCATCCTCCTGCCTCAGCCTCCCGTGTAGCTGGGACCACAGGCACGTGCCACCACACCTGGCTAATTTTTTTTATTATTTTGTAAAGACAGAGTCTCACTATGTTGCCGAGGCTGGTCTCAAATTCCTGGGCTCAAGCGACCCTCCTGCCTCAGCCTCCCAAAGTGCTGGGATTACAGGTGTGAGCCACCATGCTTGGCTGATTTTATACCTTTTAATTGAAGTCTTGCTCTGTGTCTTCAATGATGAGATGATTTGGAATTTTATTTCTAAAGAAATGCTTTCTCCCTGAAGTTTGAACTTTAATATCTAGTGTGTCTTTTTTTTTTATAACATCATTTATTTAACCTAATATGTAGCTGTGTATGAAAATGTGTAATTATTAAGAGCAAACTTGCCCTAGGGTCAATTTTAAAGGATTCTTTGCTGCTCTGGTCATTGTGACAGGCTGTGGTGAGTGGTCTCTCTGTTCTGTGATATAAACTATCTACCCTACTGCCTGTACTCATTTGACTCATTCGTGCACATAAATGTTTTTATTTTTATTTTAATGATAACAGTTAAACAACCAATAATATACTTCACATCAAAAAATGTAATTGAAAAATTAACTTGCCTTAACTAATCTTTGCATTCTTATTATTTTACCCGGTATTCAGAACATTCTAATAATTATTTAGGGAATATAAAGGATATAAAAGATGACCTTGTTCTCAGGGATTAGACTGAAGTCTGACTAAATTCCTAATGACAATTTATATACACATTTAGAGTGATTTCTTGCTGAATTCTTATAGCTTAATTAATAAACAGCATAGGCCAGCTGTGGTGGCTCAAGCCTGTAATCCAAAGCACTTTGGGAGACCAAAGATGGCAGATCACTTGAGCTCAGGAGTTTGAGACCAGCCTGGGCAACATGGCAAAAGCTGTCTCTACTAAAAATACAAAAATTAGCTGGGCGTGGTAGCATGTGCCTACAGTCCCAGCTATTGGGAAGGCTGAAGCAGGAGAATTGTTTGAGCCCAGAGGTGGAGGTTGTAGTGAGCTGGGATCACATCATTACACTCCAATCTGGGCAACAGGAGTGAGACCCTGTCTCAAAAAGAAACAAACAAACAAACAAAAAACAAACAAAACAGCATAGACAGAGATATACATATTAGAGCCACCATGAACTAAACATGGGGCCCTGATAATATTGTATTTGTATTTATATTTATATTCATTTTTGTGAACATTGTATTTGTATTTATATTTACATTCATTTTTGTGATGCTTATTTGCCTGTTATGCATGCAGTATTTACATAGTGACATTACATATGCCAAACTTCAAACTTATAAACCCAGACAGACATGGAGCCAGTTCACTTAGAGGGCCAAAGATGTCTTAAATGTAATAAAATTAGATAATTGTGGTTAACCTGAAGTAAAATACAAAGAATAAGGATATTTTGGAAGGAAAATAGCATAGCTATTAGTTGCACAGGTTTCCCCTAAAAATCTTTTACTTACAACTTTTTTGCTTGTTGAAAAAGGGTTGCTAAACCCCTGATTGTTAGGTTCTAAACTGGCCGTGCATCACAATTACCAAGAGAGCTTTGTAAGAAACTACAGTTCTCAGCCCCCAGCCCAGAACTGTTACATTAGGAACTCTACAGGCGGTTTCCAGAAATCAGTATTGCTTAAAAAATCCCTAGCTGTTGCTGTCTTTGGGAATCATCATGGAAATATTTTGTTTAGTGATTTAAATTAATAGGGTTTAGAGGTTCAGGTAGATGTATGGAATCCACCTAGACCCATACCTCCCTAAATTGTGTGTACAATATAAGAAGAAGGCTGGGCACAGTGACTAACACCTGTAATCCCAGCACTTTGGGAGATGGAGGTGGAAGGATGGTTTGAGGCCAGGAGTTTGAGACTAGCCTGGGCAACATAACAAGACCCCATCTCTAAAATTAGCTGGGCACAGTGGTAAACACCTGTAGTCCCAACTACTCAGGAGGCTGAGGCAGGAGGATGGCTCAAGCCCAGGAGGTCAAGGCTGCAGTGAGCCATGAGTGCACTGCTGCACTCCAGCCTAGGTGACAGAGTGAGACCCTGTCTCAACAAAAGCAGAAGAAGAATGAATGAAGCACCCACAACTTACCCCTTTAGCAAAACTTTGAGACAGAAAACACACAAGTCATGTTGGGTAAAAACAAGCAGCATCTAGAACGAGTGTGGAGAGCCATGGTGTGCAGGCGAGAAAGCCCAGGGTCCAGGCATGGCCGAATCACCCCGACCCCACCCACCCTCCCAGAATCAACAAATAGCTATTCCAGGCAGGGTGGGCCACAGCCTCAGTGGGAACTTCTGTGGGCACATCCGAGTGCAAAGTGGGAAGACAGTGCCAGGAGAAGCTGGGAATAAATGTGTGGAAAGTGCACAGGGAATGGGGTTGGAGAGCTGTAGAACAGGCATGGTTTGCAGAGAAGCAGGTTTAGCTTGCAAGGTGGAGCGGCATTCTTGCTGGCCCCCGCTGATGGTGTAGAGAAGGAAGGAAGCAGCAGCAATGGGCACTCCTGATACAAGAAAGGGTTTGAGAGTCAGGAGATCTGGCCACCAGACTCCTCGTGTATTACATACACTGTTCATCACTTAGCAAGAGGACACCGTTGGGATAAAAGTTGGGAAAGCTACCCTAACCATTTTCCCCTTCCAGGGATTTGTCCTATTAATAGTTGATATAGAAAAGTTCAATTTTAAGAAAAAATATAATTACTTTATCCATAATATAAGGAAGAAAAATAAAAATAAAAATTTCTCAATGGAGGGAGAAAACCGCACCAGGAAGATGTCACTACAAAGTGGAGAAAAATTGGTGATACTTTCAGCATTCATTTTGTAACTTAGTTAAGCAGTGAGTTCAAAACGCAGAGGTAAAGACACTCAGAGCAGAGATGGCTAGACGGTAAGAGCACGTGAAATAAGAATTGACAGACCAAGAAAAGAAATTTAAGGAAAAGATAAAAAATCATTTCAGAAATGAGACCAAAGCGCAAGGAGCCAAAGAAAGAGCTGACCCCACAGAGAGCATGGGGGCAAAGTGTCCTCGTGTCTAGGAAGGGTGTAATAAATGTTTGCTTAATAAATAAGTGACTAAATGAAACTATCAAGGAAAAAATGCAAAGGAAAAGCAAGATAAATTAAAGAGACACTTCAGTTTTCCAGTCTAGCGTTTAAGGAGTTTACAAGTCACCATTGCATCCTAGCAAGTAAAAAGCTTAACAGAGTGAAAACTCAGCAGCTCTTCTTAGCTCCATGAGAGAAGTGAGGTCAAAGGGGCAAACAGCTGCACCAAAAACTGGCGAAACAGGTGAATGCCGAGAACTACAGTCGTGCATCGCTTCACATCATGGATGAGTTCTGAGAAACACATCACTGGGCAGTTTCATTGTGCAGACATCATAGAGGTGCTCACACATACCTAGATTGTGTAGCCAACTACACCTCTATGCTCTATGGTATAGCCTGTTGCTCCTAGGCCGCAAAGCTGTACAGCATTGCTGTACTGAATACTGTAGCAATTGTAACACAATGGTGTTTTTGTATCTAAACATAGCTAGATATAGAAAAGGTACTGTAAAAATATGGTATTATGATTATGATCTTATGGGACTGTGCGTATACAGTTTGTTGTTGACCGAAACTTTGATGATGAATTACGGGGGCTAAGTGTGGACCAGCCAGAGAGACTTAAAAACTCGATGGGCACCCAGTCATAGCGGGCTCTCACACTTTTGTGAACTTTACCTCTAGGAGCTCCACCAGATCTTCATGGTGAACATCAGGGAAAACTCCCCTCATGCTTCTTGTAGGTTCAGGGGAAGGAACCATACTGAATTCCATCAGAGCCTTCTGTTCTTGACAAGACCTGCCCTCTGGAGAAATTGCTTTACTGGAGCCTCTCTTGCAAGGGGTTTATCACAGCCCCGCCTCCCCAGAGCGAGGGAGATGCCTAGCTCCAGCTGGCTCTAGCTTTCAGCATTGGGGAAGGGAGATAATCAGCTGCAGCTTCTGCTGGCCATCCTGGCCAACTGAAGGTGTGGGGATGGGAGGCACTGGTGCAGTTCACAGTCCAAAGACACAGGCTGTCTAGAAGGTTGAGCCTGCTCACAGGCGTGTGCTCCCCAGCACCTCCCACCACATGCCTAAGGCCTGTTCGTTCTAGCTCCTTTTACCTAGTGCAACATGTGCGCCTGCCAACAAAAAAATGACAAAGCATGATGACCTTTTTTTTTTTTACTTTACCTATTACCATTTACTTTAAAATACTGAAGCATTAAGTATCTGTAACTGTAGGTGTTTAGGTTCATAGGTTAATCAGATCAGCGTCCTATTTTTAGAGATTTCTGAGTCAATCGGAATACTCATTTGTAAGCCTTTATAGTGATTATTATGTTTGAAATTTGTAGGTACTTAAGTTTTACTGTCTGTTTCCTGTATGCTTATATTTTTTGAATGTAGAAAACATACTCTCATTCAGACCTTCCAAATATGCTACTTTCTTATCTGTTTGACTCAACATCTTTAAAGAAATGGATAATGATGAAAGACTTCAAAAAGTGTTAAGGATTAATTTGAAAGAGAAGTAATATACCCTGAATAGAAGAATTGAAGAAAGAAGCAGCTAGATATTTGGAGAAATTTAAAAAGCAAAATGAAGCCGGGCACAGTGGCTCACACCTGTTAATCCTAGCACTTTGGGAGGCCGAGGTGGGCGGATCACGAGGTCAGAAGTTCGAGACCAGCCTGACCAACATGGTGAAAACCTGTCTCTACTGAAAATACAAAAATTAGCCGGGTATAGTGGCGCACGCCTGTAATCCCAGCTACTCAGGAGGCTGAGGGAGGAGAATCACTTGAACTCGGGAGGCAGAGGTTGCATTGAGCCAAGATTGCGCCACTGCACTCCAGCCTGGGCAACAGAGTGAGACTGTGTCTCAAAAAAAAAAAAGCAAAATGAAAAATAATAAAAATCAGAGTAGGATATTAGACAAAGACTAGAATATTGAAGAACCTCAACTTAAACATGAAAGAAATGTTTCATTTGGCCTTTTCACCAGCATGTCATGTCTGCCAATACTTGTTCCTATAAAAGACTTTAGTAAATACATATTTATGCTGATTCTTTTTTTTTTTTTAACTTAGCTGTCATATTGTCTTCTCAAACCTAGATATACGAACATGCTTCTTTTAAGAAGCCATATAGGCCGTTCTCTGGAGATTCTCGGATTCATTTGCAGATCTGAGTCTGTTCTTTATCCAAAATGGAAAGGTCGGTGGGTGATGAACACACACGCCCTTTGTACTGGTCGCCTTACTCTGTACTGTGTGGCTGCTCCAGAAATGGCGAGTTCACTCACCAGTTGGTTGGTCAGTTGTAGGGTTGTTCACTAAAGAACATTGAAAAACTGGGAAAAATAGGCCGGGCACCGTGGCTTACGCCTGTAATCCCAGCACTTTGGGAGGCTGAGGCCAGCGGATCACGAGGTCAGGAGATTGAGACCATCCTGGCTAACACAGTAAAATCCCATCTCTACTAAAATTATAAAAAATTAGCCGGGCGTGGTGGTGGGTGCCTGTAGTCCCAGCTATTCAGGAGGCTGAGGCGGGAGAATGGCATGAACCTGGGAGGCGGAGCTTGCAGTGAGCGGAGATCAGGCCACTGTACTCCAGCCTTGGTGACAGAACGAGACTCCGTCTCAGAAAAAAAAAAAAAAAAGAAAAATTGGGAACAATAGGAAAAAAAAAGGAAGAAGAGAGTATAAAGTTCAGAAAAGCAATCATTTGGGATAACATAAGAGAAATGATTTTATGAGAAGTAAAAAGAAGAGGATCCATGTTAGGATCTACAAGGAAGAATGAATACAACTTTGGAATGAATGAAAATTAACTGAGGATGAGTAGGAAGTGATGTATCTTCTCTTGTCTGTGAATAAGAGGTATTACATCACTATGCTAGGACAAGCACCAAGCTAACATGTACAAACTTGATTTCTGTTCTTTCCTCCCTAATTTCTCTGTCTTGGTTTTGTTTTGTTTATTCATCTTTCAGAAATGTATGATATGGGGGCCGGGTGCAGTGGCTCATGCCTGTAATCCCAGCACTTTGGGAGGCCAAGGCGGGCAGATCATGAGGTCAAGAGATTGAGACCATCCTGGCTAACACAGTGAAACCCCGTCTCTACTAAAAGTACAAAAAAATTGGCCAGACGTGGTGGCGGGCACTTGTAGTCCTGGCTACTCAGGAGGCTGAGTCCGGAGAATGGCGTGAACCCGGAAGGCGGAGCTTACAGTGAGCCGAGATTGCACCACTGCACTCCAGCCTGGGTGACAGAGCAAGACTCTGTCTCAAACAAACGAAAAACAAACAAACAAAAGAAATGTATGATATGTATTGTTTTGATGTCACCCCTTTGAAAACATAGATTTATGTAGAAGGTATTTCATGTAATTACAAATAATGTCCTGAAGATGAAAGGAAAAGATAATAATGCTTTTCTTTTGGGGTGGGAAATTATTCCAGGCATAGCCCTTTTGTACCTGCAGTTGTACCGGGTCACATGTGACCAAACCTACCTGCTCCGATCCCTGGATTACGTAAAAAGAACACTTCGGAATCTGAATGGCCGGAGGGTCACCTTCCTCTGTGGGGATGCCGGGCCTCTGGCTGTTGGAGCTGTGATTTACCACAAACTCAGAAGTGACTGTGAATCCCAGGAATGCATCACAAAGTGAGTTTTAGAACTGGAAACATTTTCCCCCAATTCCCAGTGAAAGCTCTTGCTGTAGAAAGATTCAAAAAGGAAACTGTTTTTAATTTCATCCATTGCTGTAAACAGATCGTGCCAAACTGTTAATCTTGAGCATAGTGGTGGGATCATATGCCCTCTTTTTATGCAAGCATGTGTGTGCCTTAATTTTGGGAGAAATAAATATATTTCTTGATTTTAACCATCTTTCCTAAGCAATTTTTAGTTTTCTTCAATGCATGAAAATTAGCTTACATGCTTTAGATTCACCATAATAACTAAACCAATCTTAGGTTCAACCCTTAAGTAACTGATTAGATATGCTAATGATGGAACAATTAGGGAATGTAAGCGTTTATTGCACCTATTGGTTTATATTCTTTCTTGAAGAAGCAGAAATCACGGCTCATTCCTAGGGTCTGGTAGAGTATCTGGCACGTGCTAGTCAGTTAATGTTTGTTGAAAGACAGGGTGATGCTGGGTATGGCGGCATGCGCTTGTAGTTCCATTAACTTGGGAGGCTGAGGCAGGAGGATCACTTGAGCTCAGGAGTTCAAGGCTGCGGTGAGCCACCATCCTGCCACTGTACACCAGCCTGGGCAACAGAGCAAGACCCTGTCTCTAAAGAAAAAGAAAGAAAAAAATAAAGAGAGAACGACAATCTAATTCCCAAGCATTGGTGACATTGCAGTACCATTTTTTTTTTTTGAGATGGAATTTCGATCTTGTTGCCCAGGCTAGAATGCAATGGTGCGATCTCAGCTCACTGCAACCTCCGCCTCCTGGGTTCAAGGGATTTTCCTGCCTCAGCCGCCAAAGTAGCTGGGATTACAGACATGTGCCACCACACCCAGCTAATTTTGTATTTTTAGTAGAGATGGGATTTCACCATGTTAGTCAGGCTGGTCTTGAACTCCTGACCTCAGGTGATCCACCTGCCTCAGCCTCCCAAAGTGCTGGGATTATAGGCATGAGCCACCGCGCCTGGCCTGCAGTACCATTTTTATTTAAATTTTAAATCACTTTCTTTTACTTCTGGATTTCAAAATAAAATTTTATGGTTTAAAATAGATGTAAAGGTAGAAATTAACAGAAAGATGTTTTATTTTTAATTTTGACATTCAAAAGGAGACTAGTGAACTGGAGACATTTTTGTTGTGTTCTGGATTTGGGAATATTTTTAAAAATCATAGTTTTAAATTTAAAATAAATAACAGGTAATTCCTAAAGCAACAGGTTTAGTGTTTCAGGAAGAAGTACTTTAGAATTCCTCTGGGAAAAAATTAATTTTTCTTATTGGTTAGACTTTTGCAACTCCAGAGAGCGGTTGTCTGCCAAGAATCAGACCTTCCTGATGAGCTGCTTTATGGACGGGCAGGTTATCTGTATGCTTTACTGTACCTGAACACGGAGATAGGTCCAGGCACCGTGTGTGAGTCAGCTATTAAAGAGGTACTGTGGGATATGGGCAACTATGGGCATCTCTACCATTCAAACCTGTTTGCTAGCATTGAGTTGTATTAATAGCTGGACTCTGTTTCTAGGTAGCATTACTTTTTAAAGTAAGAAATACTGAAGTATTTCTTCAGAAGTACTTTTTTAAGTACTCATCAAAAGTAAGAAATAGCCCCTGTTTTTTTCTAGGAACATTAACAAAAAAAATCTGTACTCTCTTTCATCTTTTATTAATTCATCTGTTTTTACTGGAGCTAAACAACAGCGGCTTTAGAGAGTTAGAATGTTTATTTATCTTTCATGAGATGTCTGAGCTGGTAAGCATTTCAGGCTGGTACGAGTGGGGACCAACTTCTTATGTCTCATTCTGCCTTATCCTAGGGGCATACCCTTATTTGCAGAACCAAAGCTAGTTTAGCCCCTCAACCTATGAAGGGGAAAGAGGAGGTGGAGGTGACACAGCTTCCTTGTTAGGGACTCGGTGTCCAAGTTACCCACTTTACTTCTGCTCCCATCCCAGTGCCAGAACTTCATCAAGTGTCTGTGTTCAGCTGTCTGTAACTAGGGGGCCAGATGCCCAGTTAAAACTTGGAATACTTTCCCAAAAAGGATGAGAGGAGATAGACATGAGGAAACCGTCATTCCAGACATGCTATGCTTTTGATCTAGCTGAAATCCTTCATGCCAGAGCAGACCTCATATCATTAGTCTTTCATAAATAAAGCCAGTTCCTCCAGCCTTTTCTGATAGGTGTATGTGCTGCTCTTTTGGGAAAAGCACTGCAGCTATGGAGCAACTAAGAAATCCAAAACAGTTTTTATAAGACATTTTTCTAGATTTTTGGTTGACTTTTTATACAAAGAATTTTTTATTTCTTAGACTTACTATCTTTTCCTACTCTAACATTGGCTCCTGATTTCTTTCTGCCTGCATTTATTAATTTATAAAAGAAATATAAGTATGTTAGCTGCTAACTGCTTAAAGACTTTTAGATTAAGTTTTCTGCCTCTCTCTCTATATATATATGTCATATATATGTATGACATACTGTTAATTGAACTACAACAGGGTACATATACAGTTTTAGATTTATGCTGTCTCGTTCTCTCTGTAGGTAGTCAATGCTATTATTGAGTCGGGTAAGACTTTGTCAAGGGAAGAAAGAAAAACGGAGCGCTGCCCACTGCTGTACCAGTGGCACCGGAAGCAGTACGTTGGAGCAGCCCATGGCATGGCTGGAATCTACTACATGTTAATGCAGGTAGGTAAAAATTCTCTTACACACTACAGTATATTTGATCAAACATGAAATGGGAAATGAATCCTGCATACAAACAATCCTGCAGCCTGGATTGAAATACCCTACTTTGAATCGCAGATGCGTAACTCTGCCTCATAAACCACAGGCAGTGGATTTCTAAGAGTCCAGTGAGTTCCTGAGTACATTTGGTATGGAGTCTTAGAGCAGATTAGTTATCTCTTCCCCACACTTTTTTTTTTTTTTTTGAGACGGAGTCTCACTCTCTCACCCAGGCTGGAGTGCAGAGGCGCGATCTCGGCTCACTCCGGGTTCAAGCGATTCTCCTGCCTCAGCCTCCCAAGCAGCTGGGACTAGAAGCGCACACCACCATCTCCAGCTAATTTTTGTATTTTTAGTGGAGACGGGGTTTCGCCATATTGGCCAGGCTGGTCTTGAACTCCTGACCTCGTGATCCGTCCACCTCGGCCTCCCAAAGTGCTAGGATTACAAGCATAAGCCACCGTGCCTGGCTTGCCCACCCTTTTCTTCTGTGCTTATCCTCCTGCTGATTGCAGTAGGAACTCTTAATGGGGAAAAATCTTCAGGGAGCAACAAGGACTGCAGAACCAACTGAGGCAGTGACTTTGTCATGTCCTGATAACCTCGCTTGCTGTCAGTTGTCTTCTATATTTTTGATGAGTTTGTTGCTGTGGTTATGATTTTGTCTCTCAGTCATCCCTGACACCTATTAAGTACTGACTCTTCTATCAGGCCAGTAGAGACCCCACACTAAACATTGCTTCAGGCTGTGTTTGGCTTGAGCATAAGCCTAGGACTTCAGCCTAGTCTGTGGCCTATGTTCTCTTCCCTGCAAGGCATAAAACCGCCTCTGCCACCACCTCCTCCTCCTCCCCCTCCTCCCCCTCCTCCCCATCCCTCCTCTACCCTCTGTCCTGCCCACTGTTCCCTCCCCACCTTCTCCCTCCACCTCCCCTCCTTCTCCTTCTTTCTTCTTCTTTTAAATTAAGCTTTCTTTATTCTACAAAACGACAAAACTAGTAAGTCAAAGGATGTGGATTAGAATTTAGATATCTTAGACTGGAAAACCTATATATTACTTTTTAAAATTTTACTTCAGATTCTTTTTATGTCTAATCTACTATATCATGTCCTCACTCACTAAAGGAAACTAGGAAATTCCTGTCTACACAGGATTAAAACTTTTTCTAGGTATTATTTGTCTGTCTTTATTGTTGTAGAAAGTAAAACATGCATATATGCATATAGTTCGTTTTCTGAATTTACTTTTTTTTTTTTGTTTTGAGATGGAGTGTCGCTTTGTCGCCCAGGCTGGAGTGCAGTGGCGTGATTTTGGCTCACTTCAAGCTCCGCCCCCCGGGTTCACCCCATTCTTCTGCCTCAGCCTCCCGTGGAACTGGGACTACAGGCGCCCGCCACCAAGCCTGGCTAATTTTTTTTTTTTTTTTTTGTAGTTTTAGTAGAGATGGGGTTTCACCTTGTTAGCCAGGATGGTCTCGATCTCCTGACCTTGTGATCCGCCCGTCTCGGCCTCCCAAAGTGCTAGAATTACAGGCGTGAGCCACTGCGCCTGGCCTTTTTTTCTTTTTTTTTGAGACGGAGTCTTGCTTTGTTGCCCAGGGTGGAGTGCAGTGGCGCCTTCTCAGCTCACTGCAACCTCTGCCTCCTGGGTTCAAGCCATTCTCCTGCCTTAGCCTCCTGAGTAGCTGGGATTACAGGCATGCAACACGACACCTGGCTAATTTTTGTATTTTTAGTAGAGATGGGGTTTCGGCATGTTGGCCAGGCTGGTCTTGAACTCCTGGCCTCTGGTGATCCATCCGCCTCAGCCTCCCAAAGTGCTGGGACTACAGGCATGCGAATTTTCTTCATGATGCAGGTACACGCTTTCAAAATAACCAGAATTCCATATCTCATTTAAAAATGGCACTGTTATTTTGAACAGTTAGATTTTGTATATGTGTTAGGGTTCTCCAGAGAAACAACCAATAGGAGATAAATATTATATTTGAGATGGGGTTTCTTATAGGAATTGGCTCGTGCAACTATGGAGGCCCAGAAGCCCCACGATCTGTCATCTACAGGCCTGAGACCCGGGGATGATGGGGCTGTAACTCCACTCTGAGTCAGAAGACCGAACCCCAGGGGAGCCAAATCCCAGTCCAAGGGCAGGAGGAGACTGTTGCCCTGGTTGAAGCCGGCAGGCAGGAAGGAGCAGATGTTTTCTTTCTCTGCCTTTGGTCCTGTTCAGGCCTTGGATGGACTGGATGAGGCACACCCACTTTGGGGACGGCCATCTGCCTGACTGAGTCCACCGTTCAATGCTAATCTCATCTGGAAACACCCTTGGAGACACACCCAGACGCTATGTTTAATTTGACACATAAAATTAACTATCATAGTGTATTCTGTATTTTCCCAGAAAAATGTTTTAACAGTGGTTCAGGAACTTTTTTTTTTTTTTGGTGAGACAGGGTCTCAGATTGCAGTGGCACAATCTCGGCTCACTGCAAACTGCATCTCCCAGGTTCAAGCAATTCTCCTGCCTCAGTGCCCCGAGTAACTGGGATTACAGGTGTCCGCCATCACACCCGGCGGCAACTTTTTTTTTTAATGCTAATTCCCTTAGGGGAACATAGTAATGTAAGAACCACGCCAATGTCGTTCATGTGTTTAGGCCGATTTTGCTGTATATTAGGGACTTCCTTGGGAGGAATAGAAATCATAAAATTTTCCATTGATCTGTTTTTAAAGTGAAGAACGTGGAACACTATGTAGTAAGTACTTGACTTAGAGATTGAGCCAGGTTTTCTTTCAAGATTCTTAGGCAGTGGTGTGGTGGAGCCTGCAGGGAAGCTGCCTGCATCTCTTCCCTGATGCATGGTTCGTGGCTGTTGTCAGTGCAGAATGATGGTTCAGAAATGTGGAAAGGAGGGCTTTGTTTCTCACACTGGGTTGCAGCCTGCAGGGTGGCCATTCTGATGGCTAATGGTAGCCTTGGGCTAGAAGCCAGAAACAGATATTCTGAGGGAGTGGAAAGGGAGCAGGAACGTATGCCAAGCCAGGTGGCCGAATGTATGTGTTCGGTGAGCTGCAGGAGGCGTGGAGTATTTGCTAGAGAAGTGTGTGTCTGCACAATTGGGCTTCATGCTCCTTGAGACCCATGTTCAGAAAATGGTGGCATGAGCAGGATCTGAGGGTAGTGTTTTCGGCCCTCTGAGTCAAAAGGTGAAGCAGAGGAACAAAACCCCTCCCTGTGTGTCCTCCATAGGCTGGCCAGAGCCTCCCTGGCGCCTTCTTAGGGGCAAGTGCTGGCTGCTTGGTTGTTGAAGCCGCAGAAGATGGGGGAGCAGTCAGGTGGTTGTCACTGCCAGTGCAGTCTGCTGAAAGGGCTGGTTTCCGCTTAGTCCTTAGGGCAGAAAGTCTCATGCGGTCAGCACGGGAGGGGCAGAGCAGGGTGAGCCCCACCTCTTAGCCTGTCATGACTGGTAGCTTAGTTTCAAGGTTGCCTCAGGCTTCCTCGGCCAAGAAAGGGTCTGCTGAGTGAGTTGAGGGCTTAGAATTTGGTTCTTATTTCTCATTGTCTGGTAGTTTAGTCATGTAAAAGTAGTAGTTTCAACTGGAGGGTGTCGTTGGAAGGCTATCAGAACAATATATGCAAAAACTCTTAAAATACCGCTTAAAAGGAACTCCACTTTCATGATAGAATAAAAACAGTTCTCTTGAAAATCATCTCAAAACAGCCACAAAAACAACAAAAGAGAAACCAAAGTTCTTTGATGAAGCTAGGGGACATCTGGAGCTCCAGCTGCAAACCTGTGAACTGAAGCAGATGAAGGAATGACAGCTGACCTTCTGGGATGAAAGATGGTGTCAGTGCCCGAGGGGGAGGGTGCCCACAAGAAGCAAGTCAGTTTGTTCCACAGAACCCCAGAACTCAGGAGGGGAAAGTGCCATGTCCCCAGTAGGCAGTGCCACACATGGGCTTAGGTGGCACTCTGGCACAGGAGGCTTCTTTGAGCATGTGCAGTGGTTGGACCTCTGTGAGAACCTACACCCAGCACAGGGAGGGAACTGCCTATCCTTCAACTCGTGCTGGAGACAAAAGGAGCTAGGTCTGGAAAAACGGACTAGGCTCTTTTCGATTCAGGAAAGCCAGATGTAGAAGAGAGCTGGAGTGAAGCATAGAACTAAAAATAGGGGGGAGAGAATGAGTGTCCATAGTCTAGGGTGAGACTGCCTCTCTGTCACCTCCAGCCTCAGGCACCGTCACCTCTCCTTCACCCCAAGGGGCAGCGCCACCTCCACCCCGCTTGAGACTTGAAATCACTTCTGGAGAAACAAGTAGCTCAGATAAAAGTTTCATAAGTACAGGTATTTGAAAACCCCCATTAAAACGTTAGTCTGCCATCCGTGATGTTTAATTTTATGTGTCAACTTGGCTGATCCCTGGTGCCCAGACATGTGGTCAGACATTATTCTGGATGTTTCTTTGAGGGCGTTTTTGAATGAGATTTACATTTAAGTTGGTGGACTTTGAGTGAAGCCAGCTGCCCCATAGGATGTGAGTGGGCCTTGTCCAGACAGTTGAAGGTCTGACTAGAACAAAATGCTGGACCCCCAGGCAAGAGAAGATTCTCCAGCACTCTGCTTTCAGACTCCAACTGCAGCTCCTTCCTGAGTCTCCAGCTTGCTGGCCACCCCAGGCAGTTTGTGGACTCATGAAGCCTCTGCAGCCAGTTCCTTGGAGTGAATCTCTTTCTCTACTTCTATACAACCTGTTGGTCTACTTCTTTGGAGACCCTGGCAATCCCCCATCCAGCCACTCCACAGTGATTCCCACCATTCCGCAGCCCCTCCTGTGCACTGAGGACAGCGAGGAGCTGTGCCTTATGCGTGAGCACAGACCGGTAGCCGATGAGCAGACACGGCAGAAAAGCCCCAACTTGAAAGGTGGAGACCTGAACAAGTAGAAATAAAAACAAAGAGAAAGCAGGAAGTGGAAGAAAGCTTTGAAGAAATAATAATTCATAATTAATATCCTCAGGGAAATAAGAGATGCTGTTGCATCCAAGAAACAGGAAACATTTGATGGAAAAAGAGAGCTCTTGAAAATAAAAAGTATAATGGCTGAATTTTTAATAAATTAATGAAAATGTTTGGGAATCAAAGTCATATCTTAGAAAGCGGGCAGAAATAAGACAATGGGAGAGGAAAACGTAAGAAAGCAAGAGGATTAATCCAGGAGGTTCAGCATGTGACTGGTGGGAGACCTAGTGAGGGAGAACACACAATAGGAGGGAGGAAAATAACACAAGAATATGCTCTAGAAATGAGGGACATAGGCTGGGTGCTGTGGCTCGTGCCTATAATCCCAGCACTTTGGGAGGCCAAGGTGGGCAGATCACTGAGGTCAGGAGTTTGAGACCAGCCTGGCCAACACAGTGAAACCCCATCTCTACTAAAAACATACAAAAAATTAACTGGGCATGGTAGTGGGCACCCATAATCCCAGCTACTTGGGAGGCTGAGGCAGGAGAATCGCTCGAACCCAGGAGGCAGAGGTTGCAGTGAGCCGAGATGACGCCACTGCACTCCAGCCTGGGCAACAGTGCGAGACCCCATCTCCAAAAAAAAAAAAAAGAAAGAAATGAGGGACATAGTTGCATATTGGAAAGACCTACCAGGTTCCTACACAATGAATGGAGACAGACAAATCCACATCATGCCCGTCATTGTGAAAGCTTAAGATAAAGGGATAAAGAGACAGTGCTTAAAACGTTAGATAAGAAATAGCCACGTGTAGCGGCGTGCACCTGTAGTCCCAACTACTCGGGAGGCTGAGGCAGGAGAATTGCTTGAACCTGGGAGGCAGAGGTTGCAGTGAGCCGAGATCATGCCACTGCACTCCAGCCTGGGTGACAGTGAGACTCCGTCTCAAAACAAGAAAAAAGAAAAAAAAACTTTAGAGAGAAAAAGGTTATGTACAGAGTCCAAAAATGGCATTGGACTTTGCAACAGTTTCCCTGAAGCTAAAAGATAAAGGGAAATGACTTCCAAGTTTTGAGCAAAAATGATTTCCAACATTGCATTCTGCCCAGAAAGTTACCAATTAAATGTGGAGTAGAGCAAAGACTGTTTAAAACATCCCGTTCCCCTGTACTCCATCTCAGGAAGCTACCGGGGTGTGGTGTCTACCACAACAAGGGAGTGCTCTAAGAAAGAGGATCAGATCCAGGGAAGAGGGGCTACCCAAACAAGAGAGGGAGCAGAATCCCCAGGAAGTTGACAGGTGCAAGTCCCAGGACAGCAGTGGCACGGAAGACCTGGAAAGCAGCCGATAATGGAGAGTCACCTCCAGGGAAAACAAAGTCATAGTAGATTTGACCATGTGGAAAATCTTACCGAGAGACTTTTTATGGAGCTGTTGGTGGGTATGAAAGAGCTTAGGTACTGGTTTAAAGAAAACTAAGCAAATAAAATGTTAGAAAGTTACTCCAAGAAAAACTAAAAGGTGTAAAAGAATATCTAATTCAGTATATTTACTGTTTCAGGAGCAAATAATATTTGCATAGTGTAGTCTGTAAAGAACACAGGATTATGGATGGTGAGCAGAGTGAAATTCTCCTGGGAAGATTAGAGGAAGGAAAGTGTCCCTCATCTGCCACAAGGGGAAGCCTAGAATCAGTGACTCAGGGCACAGCCGTGCATGGATTGTTTAGAAATACCGTGGTAATGTGAATAAGCAGCTAACAACCACCATAACAGAAAGGAACTCAGTTGTGTCCTAGGAAGGACATGGTCTGTTGGTCTTTGAATTAAGCTCCTCAATATTTTTTGACTTTTTAAAGTGGTTCTGTATTTATTACCTGTACGAAAGTAATTTTAAAAGTATCATGTAGCCTTTTGGAAATAAACTTCATGACCTATAGTTTTTAAAAAGCTAATACAGTTTTTAAAAAGCTAATAAGTGTGTATCAGGGAAAACACCTAAAGATTTTCTACTAAATATAGTTTTATTTCAATGAAATTTAGAAGTATTGATATTCCTTAAATTTTTTTTTTTTTTTTTTTTTTTTTTTTTGAGACGGAGTCTTGCTCTGTCGCCCGGGCTGGAGTGCAGTGGCCGAATCTCAGCTCACTGCAAGCTCCGCCTCCTGGGTTTACGCCATTCTTCTGCCTCAGCCTCCTGAGTAGCTGGGACTACAGGCGCCTGCCACCTCACCCGGCTAGTTTTTTGTATTTTTTTAGTAGAGATGGGGTTTCACCGTGTTAGCCAGGATGGTCTCGATCTCCTGACCTCGTGATCCGCCCGTCTCGGCCTCCCAAAGTGCTGGGATTACAGGCTTGAGCCACCACACCCGGCCGATATTCCTTAAATTATCTTTCCTTTATTTTTAATAAAATTAACTTTTTGTTGAAGAAATGAGGTTTTTTATTCTGTAGGAGAAGATGTCATGTTGTAAACTTTGGTGCTTATGGAATGATGAGAATTTAAAGCAATGCAATATTTTATTTCAGTTTTGAGAGTACTTTACATCACCCCTGACATTTGCCACCAAAGCCTAATGAAAAATCAGTGGCCAGAGACGGGTTCTCTATCTCAGACTTCACCAATATGCAGATTTATGTGGTGCTAACATGTCACTTTAAAGATATTGCGTGGTGTTAACATGTCACCCTAAGACGTTCTGTAGCGCTAATATGTCACCCTAAGACGTTTGTGTGGTGCTAACCCGTCACTCTAAAGATGTCATGTGTTGCTAATGTGTCACCCTAAAGAGATTGTGTGGCATTAACATGTTACTCTAAGGATGTCATGTGGTGCTAACATGTCACCCTAAAGACGTGAGGTGTTAACATGTCACCCTAAGATGTTGTGTGGCGCTGTCATTCTAAGGATGTCATGTGGTGGTGACATGTCACCCTGAGACGTTGTGTGATATTAACATGTCAGTCTGAAGGCATTGTGTGGCATTAACATGTCACCCTAAAGTCATTTTGTGGCATTAACATGTCACCCTAAAGACATTGTGTGACACTAACATGTCACCCTAAGATGCCCTGTGGGCTGGCATGCCACCCTAAGACGCTCACTTAGCTCAGCCTTGCCATCTGACTCTTCTCACCAGATTTTTTCGTGGGAATCTGTACAGTAACTTGAGACTATTTGAATGTTTTAAGTCCTTTTAAAAAAACAATGCCTCAAAATTTGCAAATATTTTCCAAATACGTTTTTAGTCTTAGTCCCTGTAGTAAAACTTAAACACAAATTCAATAATGAATTCTAGTAGGTAACATTTAATGAGTGCCTTCAGTTAGTAAAAGCCAGTATCACCACAAATTGTTGGATGAAGGAGTGAGGCATGCATTTTTTTCTCCTTTTTTCCTTACAAACGTCTTAGGAGCTGAGTACTATGATTATTCTATTTTAGAGATAAAGAGACTGAGGTTAAATAATTTGGCTGAATAACAAAGCCAGTATATAGATTTGGGAGAAAAGGGGTACCTGGCTTTCTAGAAGGTGTGAGCCCCATGGAAGGATATCAAGTATTCGTATTTTAACAAAGCAAAGCAACAAAACAAAACCTACCTACTCCTAGGTTCACTTGCCATTTAATCATTTCCTTTACTACTCATCCACCAAAGAGGAGACAAAATACATTAAAACACTGAGATTTCAAAAAGTTGAAACAAGTTCTGCCTAAGTCTTAAATAACCAGATAGTTGAATTAATTCTAATTTTATGTGCTCTTTCGTTTTCCATGTAATTGATGTTTTATTTTGTTAGCCGTGATACAATGTAAAAGAAATAACTTCAGAAAAAATAATTTGTGTTTTATTTTTGTTTGTTTAAAGCCAGCAGCAAAAGTGGACCAAGAAACTTTGACAGAAATGGTGAAACCCAGTATTGATTACGTGCGCCACAAAAAATTCCGATCTGGGAATTACCCATCATCGTTAAGCAATGAAACAGACCGGCTGGTGCACTGGTGCCACGGTGCCCCAGGGGTCATCCACATGCTTATGCAGGCGTACAAGGTCAGTGCTTCCACTGTCACGGCCATCCCCTGTGTGGGGAGCCAGGTTTCCCTGTCAGGTTTTTGGTCTTGCTTTGGTAAGGCCATTTGACTGTACACTAAAAACCTTTTAGAATGATGTTTTTACAAAATAAAGTCTTTGTATTTTACCACTCATCACCACTGCCATTAGTGCTACAAGTCTGTGTGTGTGTATGTGATTGTGTGTGTTAACAGGGTTTATATTCATGTGTAAAAGAAAACGTAGATGACAGAGCAGTGATGAGATGATTTTCGTTCTAATGAGTATGGGTATCCAGTAAAGTAGTGGATAGGATTATAACCAAAGTGCTTTTTTGTTCATTTTCACATCATTTCATTTTCTTGCTTGAATAAGCCTTTATTGCTGGATTATTAATAATAATAATGATTGTCTAAGAGCTTTTGAGTTTAAAATTATTATTCTCAAGACATAGGTGGTACTCAAATTTGTATACATCTGGGGTACTATAGGAAAATAGGCTGAACCTTCACTGATTAATTCTAGTAGGCTTTAAATATGTTTGGGCATAATATTAAGAACGCTATTGATTTCTTCCTGGACTAAGATTTATCATATAAGTTGAAAACCAGTGATGCTTCTTTTGTAATTTTATTTTTATTTAATACATCTGTATTTGTAATAATTGATGTTGGAGATTGTTGCTCATACATCAGAGTATACAACTGTAACACAATGATTGCTCTGTTCAACACAGTATTTTGGCCAGTTCTCTTTGTTTAGGATAGATAGATGGAATTAATGGAGCAGAACTCATATCTCTACCTGGAAATAAGAAGAACTGATACCTGAGTCAATTTTATTTTTTCTTTACGGCCACCATAATAAATTACTCAGAAAAATTATGGGGAATTATCTCTCATGATTTAGGCTAATTTGTCAGAAATTTTTAGTCCTCCTACAACAACACCAAAAATATTCAAATCATATATAAGATATGAGCATTCAAGAAAACAACTCAGGAAGTTATGACGTTTGGTCAGAGTGAAACACGATGAAATGTATTTTTTGAAAATAACATGTATCTTCCTAACAGTACCCTCACTTTTACATTAAAACATAATTCTCTTCAAATCACTGCCTCCCTTTTTTAGAGTTTTGGAGCAGTTATAACTTCAGTGTCATAGAGAGACATCTGTAATATGTCCAACAACAAGGTGTGAGCACAATATTGACTGTACAGACAGGGGCCCTCTGATACTTAAAACAGATGTATAACTGCTAAAACGTGGAGGCTCCTTTTTGTCAAACTCCTTTTCCCTTCACGTGAAAGAGGCTCAGCCGACACAGCTGGTTGTTCTTGGTGGCTGATCTCTGCTGCCGGCTGTACCTTTCCAGTCTATTTCAACAGAGCCCTGTGGAGAGCAAGCAGGTGCCAGGAACCAGGCTATCCTGTGGGGACCCTTCCTCCTGGGCCGTTTCATTTTCATGAGTTCTGCTGACAGTGGCCACCATCTGTTTTCACCACTGCTGGCGACTTGGGAGCAAGCCAGCACGGCTCTGCCACTGACAGGCTGCAGGTGGCTGTGGCCAGCTCCTCCTGGCAGGGCTTCTGCACAGAATACCATTCAAACACCTTGCCTTGCCCTGTTGGTTCCAAAACAAATTTCTCTCCTCCAGAAAGCATAGAGCCAAAGATTTCAAGATCCCATACTTAGTCTTTAAAATGTTAATTGTGTCCTCTACATTAAGATTCTTGAACATGAGGAACAAGGAGGAATATCAGAATCTTCTGGGGGTAGGAAGGCATCAGTGGTAATTTGAAAAAGCATATATATTTTATATTTCAAAATAGCTAGAAGAGAAGATTTGAAATGTTCCCAGCATAAATAAATGATAAATGCTCAAGCTAATGGACATCCTGAATACCCTGACTTGATCATTACACATTATGTGCATGTATATCACATGCACCCATAAATATGTACAATTATTATATATCAATGAAAAATTTAAAAAGGAAAAAGCATATGTAATATGGTCTTACAATGGGGGTAAAAATACATCCTCTTCATAGTATAAACTACAGAAAATAAGTGTAGACTGAAGGTCTCTGCCAGCGGGGAAACAGACAATGTGCTGCGGAGTCCGCACATCTGTTTGCATCCCTGAGTGGAGGGTGGGGTTTGTGTTTGACCAAGGCAGGGCGGGTGCGGTGGGGGAGGCAAAGCTAGAGAAGCACAGCTCCACACTGTTTTCTCTCAAGTTACAGTTAAATTGAGAGGGCCTCCATTTATTAAAGCTGTCTCTTAAAATTAGGTAGGAAATGTTCAAGTTTTTTGTAATAACAAGCACTAACATTTTCTTCTCCTGGCATATGAAGTCCTGAGTTGTTCAGGTGTGCTTATGAAGGTGTAAAGTGTTCAAGTACTTGAAAAAATATTAATTATCCTTTACAAAAAAAACTAAGTTCAGTCCAGACTCACAAAATTTATTTTCCCTCCCTATAGATGCTCATCATGTGTTAGTATTTAGTAGGGTATACTCTTCTGTGTAGGAACATGTATTACTTGTTAATTTAAAGTTATATGGTACTTTAGATGGCCTTAAAATGTAAAGGTTTGGCCAGGCGCCATGACTCACACCTGCCATCCCAGCACTTTGGGAGGCCAAGGCAGGAGGGTTGCTTGAGCCCAGGAGTTGGAGACCAGCCTGGGCAACATGGCGAAACCACGTCTATACTAAAAAAAAAAATACAAAACTTACCTGTGTGCGCTGGCACGTACCTGTAGTCCCACGTACCTGGGAGGCTGAGGTGGAAGGATGGTTTGAGCCTGGGAGGCGGAGGTTGCAGTGAGCTATGATCATGCCACTGCACTCCAGCCTGGGTGACACAGCAAGACCCTGCCTCAAAAAAAAAAAAAAAAAAAGAAAGAAAAGAAAAAGGGCAAGATTTTAACAATATTCTACATTGTATTAGGAATTGTATTGTGAATGATTTTCTAACAAATTACATCTGTGTACATCCAGTTACAACTGGAAGCTATTTTGATAAGTAGTTACAGCCAGCTCTTGATTATCTGACAAAAAAATCATGGGTAACGGTGGCAAATTCTTCCTTCTGTTCACGTTTTGAGCCCTAGGGCATTAGCAATTTGTGTGGGTTTAGCCGCTGTAAACAAATACATTTGTTAAATGAGATTGTATTTGGAAAGGTAAATGTGATGTCCAAAAAAAGCATGTAACACCCCCACCAGAGTGACACCAGTGCAGTCCTTAGATGCTGAACTGAATTTGGCAGCAGCCACAGCATCACTGCTTATGCCCACACGCCTGCCCTGGGAAGCCCCAGATAGAACTGCATTGAGAGTGCCCCCTGGTGACCAACTATTGTATATATGTCAGAAAATGCTTTCATACAAATTCTGTTCTTGAAGCTTGTTTGCAAGTTGGTTATTTGAAACATGGAAAGTTTTTCAACGGGTATCAGAATTACTTGAAAATATTTTTCTGAACTATACTTTTTTCCCCCTTACTCAGGATTCTGATACCTTCCTAATTTTAAGCATCACTTAAGTACATGTACCATAGTTTATCATTGTTTTTCTTTCTTTTTTTTTTTAATTTGAGACACAGTCTCACTCTTTCCCCCAGGTTGGAGTGCAGTGGAGCAATCTTGGCTCACTGCAACCTTTGCCTTCTGGGTTCAAGCAGTTTTCGTGCGTCAGCCTCCCAAGTAGCTGGGATTAGAGGTACACGTCACCATGCCCGGCTAATTTTTTGTACTTTTAGTAGAGACAGAGTTTCACCATGTTGCCCAGGCTAGTCTTGAACTCCTGACCTTAGGTGATCTGCCTGCCTTGGCCTCCCAAACTTCTGGGATTACAGGTATGAGCCACTGCGTCCAGCCAGTTTATCATTGTTTTTCATTAGTTTCCAGGTTTTGGCTGTTAGGAACAAGCTGCTATGAACATTCTTGCACAGGTCTGTCTGGAGACACATGTCTTCATTTCTTCTGGGTTAATATCTAGGAGTAGAATCACTGGATCGGAGGGTAGGTGTATGTTTAGTTTTAGAAATTGCCAGACTTTCCCCACAAGTTCTGGTTGTTCTGCATCTGCCAGCACTTGGTGTTGAAAGTCTTTTTAATGTTAATTATTTTGGTAGGTTTTCATTGTGGTTTATTTGTATCTTCCTGATTGACCAGGGTTGATTAATTTTTGCATGTGCTCATGGGTCAATTGTGTATCTTCTTTTGTTGAGTGTCTCTTCATATCTTCTTCTTATTATTATTACTATCTTTTGAGACAGGGCCTTGCACTGTCACCCAGGCTGGAGTGCAGTCGTGGATCTTGGCTCACTGCAGCCTCGACCTTTGGGGCTCAGGTGATCCTCCCACTTCAGCCTCCCAAGTAGCTGGGACTACAGGCACGTGCCACCACACCTGGCTAAATCTTTTTATTTTTTTGTAGGAGTCTTGCTTTGTTGCCCGGGCTGGTTTTGAACTCCTGGACTCAGGCAATCTTCCTGCCTTGGCCTCCCAAAGTGCTGGAATTATAGGTGTGAGCCACTGTGCCCAGCCTGTCTCTTCATGTGTTTTACCTACATTGTTTTATTTTATTTTTGTCTTTTTGCTATTTTTGTAAGAATTTTGTATATGTTCTGGTTAAAGTCCCCTCTGTCAGATATATATCTTACAAATAATTTCTCCCTGTCTGTAGTTTGCCTAATCATATTTTTATGGTATCTTTTGATTAATAGAGTTTTAAATTTTGATAAATTCTATTTTTCAGTGTTTTCTTTTATGATAATTACTTTCTGTGTTTTGTCTAAGGAACCTTACCTACCCTCAGGTTATATAGATAATACTCTCCTTTAATCTTCATTGTTTTAGATTTTACCTTTAGGCCTGTGATCTATCTCAAATTAAGTTTTGGATATTACATCAGGTAACAAACGAGGTGGTTTTTTGTTTTAATCATAGGGATATCTGATTGTTCCCATACCTTTTATGGAAAAGACATTTATTTTTCCTGTTTGATTGATTTTGGTTCCTCTGTCAAAAATCAAATGACCTAATAAGCCTGGGTCTGTTTCTGAACTGTATTCAGTTACTTTGGCCTGTTTACCTACATGATATTACCATGTTATTTTTCTTATTCTGCATTTATTGTAAGTTTTGAGATCAGGTGACTTAAGACCTCTAACTTTATTCTTTTTCAGAATCACTTTGAATATTCCAGGTCCTTTGTATTTTCATATAAGTTTTAGAGTCCATTGGTCAGCTTCTAAAAATGGAGCCTATTGGAGCTGGGACTACAGTCATGCACCACCATGCCTGGCTAATTTTTGTATTTTTTGTAGAGATGGGATTTCATCATATTGCCCAGGCTGGTCTCAAACTCCCAAGCTCAAGCAATGGATCTGCCCACCTCAGTCTCCCAAAGTGCTGGGATTATAGGCCTGAGCCACTGTAACTGGCCACAGCTGCTTTTTGTATATTGACTTTATATTCTGTGCTAAATTCATGTATCAGTTCTAGTAGCTTTTTTATAGCTTACTTGGGATTTTCTGTGTACACATATTGTATCTGTGAGTTTTCATCCTTTTCAACCTCTGTGCCTTGTATTTCCTTTACCGCTCTTATTACATTGGTTAGGATCTATAGTAGAATATTGAATATAGTAGAAATATAGTAGAAGTGGTCAGAGTGGACATCTTTGCTTTATTCACAGTCATAGAAAAAAAATTAAATATTTCCCTATCAAGTATACTTTTAACTGTTTTTCTTAGATGCCTTTTATCAGATTGAAGAAGTTTCCTTTTATTACTGGGTATCATGAAGGGGTGTTGAATTTTGTCATTTTTTTCCCTGGATTTATTCAAATGCTCCTATGGTTTTCCTCTTTTGTTTTATTAATATGGTGATTTTACATTGATTGGTTTTTAAAAGTTGAGTCGACCTTGCATTCCTAGTATAAACCTCACTTGGACATGATTTTTATCCTTTTCTTTTTATTAATATTCCTAGATTTGATTTGCTAATATTTAAAGATTTTTATGTCTCTATTAGTGCATATTTTCTTTTTCTATAAAATCTTTGTTTTTATTAGGAATAGGGTATCAGGATTATGCTGGTCACATACATGAGCTAGAAAGTGTTTTCTCTTATTTTCAGAAAGATTTTGTGTACAATTGGTGTTATTACTTGCTTAAATGTGTGTGGGAAAATTTTTTATTATGAATTCAATTTCATTAATAGAATCATTTTGCATCAACTTTGTAAACTGTGGTTTTCAATATGTTTTCTCATTTTGTCTAAGTTGTCAAATGTATTGGCATGTTATTCATATCTCATTTTTTTAATGTTTAATACGGTCCGAAGTCTTTTATTCTTTTTTCTTTTCCTTTTTTTTTTTTTTTTGGAGATAGAATCTTGCCGTTCCTGCCAGGCTGGAGTGCAGTGGCATGATCTTGGCTCACTGAAACCTCCGCCTCCTGGGTTCAAGCAATTCTCCTGCTGCAGCCTTCCATGTAGTTGTGATTCTAGACACGAGCTACCACGCCTGACTAATTTTTGTGTTTTTAGTAGAGACAGGGTTTCACCATGTAGGCCAGGCTGGTCTGCAACTCCTGCCCTGAGGTGATCCACCTGCTTCGGCCTCCCACAGTGTTGGGATTACAGGCGTGAGCCACCACGCTGGCCTCCCTTTTATTCTTGATATTAGTAATTTATGTTTTCTCTCTCTTTCCTCAGTCTAGATAGCAGCTTTCTCAAAGTTTTATTGATCTTTTAAAGAAATAAACTTATACATTTTAGCTTTATTTCCTATTTCATTGATTTTTCTTCTTTTCTTTTTAAAACTTCCTTCTATGGGTCTGGGCCCAGTGGCTCACTCCTATAATTCCAGCAATTTTGGCCTTCTCTGCATTAATTATTCTAGTTATCAATTCTTCCACTTT
Source organism: Theropithecus gelada (assembly GCF_003255815.1). Classification (NCBI taxonomy): domain Eukaryota; kingdom Metazoa; phylum Chordata; class Mammalia; order Primates; family Cercopithecidae; genus Theropithecus; species Theropithecus gelada. The sequence goes on along the minus strand of NC_037670.1, from coordinate 57,628,908 downwards.
TTTTTCAAAATTTTTAGTTTCTTTGCGCTGGGTACGTAATTCCTCCTTTAGCTGAGAAGTTTGATGGACTGGAGCCGCCTTCTCTCATCTCATCAAAGTCATTCTCCGTCCAGCTTTGATCCGTTGCTGGCGATGAGCTGCGTTCCTTTGCAGGGGGCGATGCGCTCTTATTTTTTGAATTTCCAGCTTTTCTGCCCTGCTTTTTCCCCATCTTTGTGGTTTTATCTGCCTCTGGTCTTTGATGATGGTAACATACGTGGGGTTTTGGTGTGGGTGTCCTTCCTGTTTGTTAGTTTTCCTTCTAACAGTCAGGACCCTCAGCTGTAGGTCTGTTGGAGATTGCTTGAGGTCCACTCCAGACCCTGTTTGCCTGGGTGACAGCAGCAGAGGCTGCAGAAGATACAATATTGCTGAACAGCGAGTGTACCTGTCTGATTCTTGCTATGGAGGCTTCCTCTCAGGGGTGTACTCCACCGTGTGAGGTGTGGGGTGTCGGTCTGCCCCTAGTGGGGGATGTCTCCCAGTTAGGCTTCTCAGGGGTCAGGGACCCACTTGAGCAGGTAGTCTGTCCGTTCTCAGATCTCAACCTCCATGATGGGAGATCCACTGCTCACTTCAAAGCTGTCAGACAGAGTCATTTGCGTCTGCAGAGGTTTCAGCTGCTTTTTGCTGTTGTTGTTGTTGTTGTTGTTGTTTAGCTGTGCCCTGTCCCCAGAGGTGGACTCTACAGAGACAGGCAGGACTCCTTGAGCTGCTGTGAGCTCCACCCAGTTCGAGCTTCCCAGCTGCTTTGTTTATCTACTTAAGCCTCAGCAATGGCGGGCGCCCCTCCCCCAGCCTCGCTGCTGCCTTGCCGCCAGATGGCAGACTGCTGTGCTAGCAATGAGGGAGGCTCCGTGGGCGTGGGACCCTTCTGGCCAGGTGTGGGATATAGTCTCCTGGTGTGCCCGTTTGCTAAGATCCTTGGTAGAGCGCAGTATTGGGGTGGGAGTTACTCGATTTTCCAGGTGTTGTGTGTCTCAGTTCCCCTGGCTAGGAAAAGGAATTCCCTTCCCCCTGGCTTCCCAGGTGAGGCGATGGCTCCCCCTGCTTCAGCTTTCGCTGGTCGGGCTGCAGCAGCTGACCAGCACTGATTGTCAGGCACTCCCTAGTGAGATAAACCCAGTACCTCAGTTGAAAATGCAGAAATGACCTGTCTTCTGTGTCGCTCACGCTGGGAGTTGGAGACTGGAGCTGTTCCTATTCGGCCATCTTGCTCCGCCCCTCAATTCCAGCAATTTTGGAGGCCAAGGTGGAGGATAGCTTGAGGCCACAAGTTCAAGACCAACCTGGGCAACATAGACCTCATCTCTACAAAAAATCCAAAATTATCTGGCCATGGTGGTGCCACTGCACTCTAGCCTAGGCGACAGAGTAAGACCCTGTCTTAAAAAACATAAAAAGTAAAAATAAATAATATTTATTTCTATGGACTTTAGATTTACTTTGCCGTTTTCTAACTTTTTAAAGTGGAATCCTAGGTCTTGTACCTTTCTTTTTTTCTAATACAAGCATTTAAAGCTTTACATTTTCCTCTAAGCACTATTTTAGCTCCATTCCCAAATATTTTATGTCTTGTTTTCATTTTCATTTAGTTTTAGATAGTCCCTAATTACCCTTATGATTTCTCTCTTGATTCATGGGTTATTTAGGAGTGGGTTGTGTATTTTTCAGATATTTGAGAATTGTATAGATATTTTCATTGATTTCTGATTTAATTCCATTGTGACAAAACATATTATGTACGATTTAACGTTTTAAAATTTACTTAGATGTATTTTATGGCTCAGTATTTAGTCTGTCTTGATGAATGTCCCACGTGCATTTGCATGGAATGTGTATTCTCTAGTTGTCAGGCATAGCGTGCTAGAAATGTCAGTTAGGCCAATGATTGGATGTATCGTTCAGATCTTCAATTACAGAGGTCAGCGAACTTCCTGTAATAACCGGACAGTAAATATTTTAGGCTTGCGGTCCATGCAATCTCTGCAACCACTCAGTTCTATCATTGTAACACAAAAGCAGCCACAGCCAGTGTGTGAATGAACCATCATGACCACACTCCAGGGAACTTAATTTACAGATCAAACTGTGTGGGCTTGTAGTGCGCTGACCCTCACGGATTTGTCTTACATATTTGTTTCAGCTGTTTGTTTACTTAGTCATGGGAGGAGGAGTTTTACAGTTTCCCAACTGTTTATTTTCTTCTCTTTAATTTTTTTTACTGTTTGCTTCATGCATTTTGAGGCTCTGTCCTAATACATGTTTATGATGGTTATGTTTTCCTAATGAATTGACTCTTTTATCATCATGGAGTGTTCCTTTTATCTCTGGTAATATTCTTTGTCTTGAAATCTACTTTGTCTGATATTAATGCAGCTGCTCCAGCATTTTATAATTACTGTTTGCGTGACACATCTTTTTGCTTTCAGCCTGTATGGGACTTGTGTTATAGCTAGTCTAATAATCTCAGTGTTTTAATTGGAATTAGTTCATATATATTTAATATAATTATTGATGCGGTTGGATTCAGCTCTGCCATTTAAAATTTTTTTAAATTACATTTTGTGTTTTTCCTCCCTCTGTTTTTTCTTTCCTGCTTTTTTCTTTTTTCTTTTTTTTTTTTTAGGGAGGTAGAGAGATTAGTTGGAAATTTTTTAGGATTCTGTTTTAATTTTTCTGTTGACTCTTTTTTTTTTTTTTTTTTTTGAGATGGAGTCTCGCTTTGTCACCCAGGCTGGAGTGCAGTGGTGAGATCTCAGCTCACTACAACCTCCGCCTCCCAGGTTCAAGCGATTCTCCTGCCTCAGCCTCCTGCGTAGCTGGGACTACAGGCACGTGCCACCATGCCTAGCTGGCTAATTTTTGTATTTTTCGTAGGGACGGGATTTTACCGTGTTGGCCAGGCTGGTCTCAAACTCCTGACCTCAGGTAATCCGCCCGCCTCGGCCTTCCTAAGTGCTGAGATTACAGGTGTGAGCGCCACCGTGCCTGGGCCTCTGTTAACTCTTCAACTGTATCTATTTGCATATTTTTTTTACTAGTGCTACAGGGGTTGCAATATATATCCTTAGCTTTTCATAATCTCCTTAGAGTTAACACTGAGCCACTTCACATAAACTGTAAGAAACTCATAGGCAGGTGGTTGTGCTTACTCCAGAGCTTTGCACTCTATCTGCCATATTTATAAAATCTACGAATGTTGTAAACCACTGATATAATGTTAGAATTTTTGCTTTATTTTTAATTTAAAAAATTCTTTTTGAAGAGACAGGGTCCTCACTGTGTTGCCCAGGCTAGTCTCGAACTCCTGGGCTCAAGTGATCCTTCTGTTTCAGCCTCCTAAAGTGCTGGGATTACAGGTGTGAACTACCGTGGCTGGCCAGAAATTTTGCTTTAAATAGCCCTGCATATTTTATTTTAATTGATACAAGCAAAAAAGATAGTTTTATTATTTATTTATGTAGTGCCCATTTTTAGTGGTCTTTGTTTCTTCCTGAAGATCCTGATTTCTATCCGGTATTATTTCTTTCATCCTGTAGAATTTTACTTAGCATAGGTTTGGTGACAACAAATTGATTTTCATTTGTCTTAAATTTGTTTTTATTTCACCTTTATTCTTAAATACATTTTTGCTGGATGGGGAATTCTAGGTTGACTTTTTTTCTTTTTGGTGCTTTAAAGGCATTGTTCCGTCATCGTCCACCTCTGTTGTTTCCAAGTCATTCTCTGCACTGTTCTCTTGTATGGAACGTGTGCTTTTTCTCTAGAGGCTTTCACGGTTTCCTCTTAATTTTTGGTTTTTAATAGTTTAACTGTCACGCGCCTAGATGTATTTGTATTTATCGTGCTTAAGATCCTTTGAACTTGAACTTGTAAACGTGTATCTTTTAGTACACTGGGTGACTGGCTCCTCTTTTCCTGCAGGTTCCTGAGGCTTTTGTTTTCTAGATTTCTTGTTCTTCTCTGTAATTAGGATTAGATGATTGCTATTTCCCTGGTTTTGTATTCACTAATGATTTCTTATGTCCAGCCTGCTCGTAAACCCACCCAGCGAGTTTTGTAATTTTAGCTATTGATGTTTTTCTAGGTCCAGAATATCCCTTTGTTTCTGTCTTATTCTGCCTTTCTCTTCTGAGGGTTCACTGATGATGATTATAGTCCCCTTTTCATCTTTGAAGATATTTCTAATAACTGCCTAAAACCCTTGTCTCTATTTCTGACGTTTGAGTCATCTTGGGATCCATCCGTTTTGTAGCATGGGCGCACAGGCCCAGGTCGGGTGCGGCAGCTGACCTGAAGTCACAGCCTGCCGTGGTGGAACAGGGACTCCAGCCCTGTGTCTGACTGACTCCAGAGCCCTCGGGTTTTCCTTCACATTGTGCTGTCTTTCTGTACTTTCTGTCCTGTACTGCCCAGGGAAACTTACCATTTGGGGGAGGTAATGTGGATAAGTACATGGATTTTGTAGCCCATGTATGATTGCTGTAATACAATGTGGAGAAGATGAATCTGTGATTTAGTCCAGGAGCTCTTTTCTGTAGTTCTGAATTCTCGGATGTCTCGCTGTTAGAAGTAGCTGTTTGCTTAGAGCATGAGTGTATGTGGTGGCAGGAGCAGACATGGTAGGCTGCTGGTGCTGAGAAGCAGCAGTGCAGGCTGCATTGTGGGCATGGCTCTAGCAGCCTCAGCCTCGCAGGCGCAGGGACGGCATGAAGGAACCCTGTTCGGTTTCCATGTGGACCCTCAGTCACCCGGGCACCCACCAGCAGGGGCAGCTCTGGCTCACTAATTTAGGGCTGTCCTCACTCTGTGTGATTTCAGGACACAACCTCTCAAACAATATCTTCTCGCCCATTAGCTTTGACCAAATATTTCCTTAGGATGGGAAAACATGTTTTCCTTTACAGTTCATTTTCAGAGGCTTAAGATGCAAGTGACAGGATGAAGTATGTGTGCTGGCACGATACCATAGAAAGAGTAATGGTTAATCATAGCCAAGAAATAGCTAGCACTTCCCATGTGCCAGGCACTGTTCCAGAAGCTCCAAGGATGTGATCACATCTTAATCTTCATAGCAAGCCACAGAAGTGAAGGACGGTCATCCTTTTATAGTTGAGAAGACTAAGACATAGACTTTTCAGTGACTTAGCCAAGGTCACACAGTTAAAGGGTGACAGTAGGGACTCAGGTCAGGCTGTCTGACCCCAGAGTCCACATCTTAGCTGCCTTTGTGACTGATAGAGGGGGTCCTGCTTCTGATTCCCTAACAGCCTAACTTTGGGAACATTTAATCTCCCTGGTGATTTGCTGTGCCTCTGTTTCCCGCTCTGCCCTCTGTAGACACTGGTCGCAGTTCGTGCCCAGTCCCCCCACCTCCGCCTTTTTCCTGCGACCTCAGAGCCGTTCTCGACTGAGTGCCCAGCTAATCAGTCACAAGTAGAGGGACCTGACCTGCCACCCAAGTAGTGATGACCTTTGTGCCTCTGATCCATTGTCCAAAACCCATTTGCACTGGAATGGGATGAGTTAGCAGGTAGACATAACTAAGAACAGACTCTGAGGAAAGGATCAGGAAAACAGTATATGGCATGTGAGGAGAAAGAAGAAAATGTACAAGGGAATCTCAGGAGGTGAAAACCCACAGCTTCTTCTTGCCGTCTCTTGCCTTCACTGAGCCTGCCTGTCTCTGCAGCTGACCATATAAACATCTCAGGGAGGTGATGCTTGCTCCTGGACCCCAGAAAGCTGTGTGCCAGCTTCCTTGGGATGGGTGAAGATGGATCTTGCCAGCTGGGTGGGGCAGGGTCCTCAGGTCCTGTTGAGGTGTACTGACCAGTGTGTTGGACATTCTTGCCCTGCTAACAGGGCCTCACTCTCTCGATTGCCTTCTACAAGAGCAGAAATTTTAGAGCTATGGGATGTACGTGCCAAGAAACAAGAAAAACATCTTACCAAAAAGATATGGCAGCTTTAATTTTAATTTTAAAGACTAAATTTTAGAATTATTTTAGTAAAACTGTCAAACAGAAGGAGGACAAAGGGAATAGGCTAATGCGGGGGTCCCCAGCCCAGCCCCCAGGCTGTGAATTGGTACTGGTCTGTGGCCTGTTAGGGACCGGGCTGCACAGCAGGAGGTGAGCGGCGAGCAAGCAAAGCTTCAACTGTGTTTGTAGTCGCTGCCTATCACTCACATTACTGTCTGAGCTCTGCCACCTGTCAGATCAGCGGCCACGTTAGATTCTCCTAGGAGGGCGAACCGTATCATGAACTGCTTATGCGAGGGATCTAGGTTGCGTGCTCCTTATGAGAATCTAACTAATGCCTGATGATCTGAGGTGGAACAGTTTCATCCCAAAACCATCCCCAACTCCCCTTCCTGGCCGTGGAAAAATGGTTCCACGAAACCAGTTCCTGGTGCCAGAAAGGTTGGAGACCACTGGGCTAATGAATTGAGATTGCGAGATTCTATGTACGGTGTTGCTGCTGTTTTTTGTTTGTTTGTTTGTTTGTTTGTCTGTTTTTCACCCCCAGTACCATTTCAGTTTTCCTAATGTCATGCCATGTCCTAACCAGAAAGGGAAAGTATTTTGCCAGCTCGTCATTGAAACTGTCTTTTTAACACTGCTTTGTTTTTAATTTGCCAAGATCTTTAAGGAGGAGAAGTACTTGAAAGAGGCCATGGAGTGTAGCGATGTGATTTGGCAGCGAGGTTTGCTGCGGAAGGGCTACGGGATCTGCCATGGGACTGCTGGCAACGGCTACTCCTTCCTGTCCCTTTACCGTCTCACGCAGGATAAGAAGTACCTCTACCGAGCTTGCAAGGTGAGGGTGGCTCTGTTGGAACTGCTTCCGAGTGTGCACAGAGTCCAGAAGTACAACTCTTGTTCCTTCTTTTAATCTGTTTCTCCCAACTCTGTAGCTTCCTTTTTTTCTTCTGACACAGCTTTGTCTGCGGCTTCTCTGGGCCACAGTGTCCCTGTCTATAGAATGGGGAGCACAAATGTCAATGGCTTCTGAAGAATATGTGTCCTGGAGTCACTGCCTGATGAGAATTACCACCTGTGCCATTTATTGGCTTTATGAGTTTGAATGTGTCTCTTCTTCAAGCCTCAGTTTCCTCATTTGTACAGATAGAAAAAAAATACTACCCACCTCCTAAGGATGTTGCAAGCAGAACTGAGCTAATGTGCAGATCGTCTGTAATCATCCTGCCAGACCCTCCAGCGGCTTCCCATCGACTGTAGATGGAGCCTGCACTCCTCCGCCAGGTTGACAGAGCCCTGCGCACCTTGGCCCCCTCTGTGTCTCTGCCTAGTCTCCTCACCGTACCCTGCCCTCTAGCCTGCCGTAATACAGCCATGCCGCCCTAAGAACGGAGTGTGTCACTCTTGTTTCCGCTGGACCTGTCCTTAACTCTTCCCTTCAGGAGCACTCTTCCTTCAGCATGTGGATGGTGGCTCCTTGCCATGCTGATCTGAACTGTGACATTCTAAGAAGGACTTTTGAGACCCCCAAGTGGATGATCACTCAGTTGCTCATTGTATATTTTTGCGTGTTTCTTGAGTATGTAGGCTGGTAGAACATAAGCTTCTTGATCTTGTTTGTCTGGGTCACTATTCTACACTAGTACTTGGAGCAGTGTATATCTCCTAGTATAAACTCAGTAAACATGCACTGAAGATGAATGGCACAGAGCAAGACTCAGTAAATGTTTGCTAGTATTCTTATTATGTACACATTTCACAAAATGTAGTTGTGTGCACACAGAAAAAAGATTGGAAGAAAATACACTAAAGTGTGTACAGTGACCCTTGTTAGATGGAGGCATTGCGGCTGATGTGTTCTTTATACTTTTTGAATATCTGTTACTTTATGAAGCCTTTTCTCAACCCAAATGGAATGGGCCCCACCTCGTTGGTGCGCCGGAAAATGCACGCACATCTGTGGCTCCCCCACTGATGGAAGCATGCAGGAGGCTGTGGAAGCAAAGAGGGCAGGGCCCAATTTGGCATGGCAGGTCAGCAGAAGAAACTGCTGTTCCGAAGTCCCGGAGGTGTGAGCGCCCAGACACTATGGCTGGAGCACGGGGGATGGGGCAGAACAGGAGCCAGCAAGCGGGAAGCAGCCAGATTCCGCAGGCCTGGGCCAGCCTTGATGATGTGATGATGGTAGATGATTATGCAAATATGGGCAATGCAGGAGGGTTGAGATGCCGCCGGTTTTTTAAAGATGAGGGGTTTTTCAGGTGGGCCAGGCAGGGGTGGCCTGCAGAGGTGGAATGCAGTTCTGATAAGGAGAATAGCCTGGGCAGAACTGCAGAGCAGGAACCAGCTCAGTGTGTTCCTGACTCCGTAAGCACTTCAGCCTTTGGGGTGCAAAGGGAAGGAAATGTGTGAGGAAAGGTGTGAGGAAGGAAAGGTGAAGTCAGACAGGTGGGTGGAGGCCGGAGAAAGTTAGTCCTTCCCTGTAGCCAGTAGTTCTCAACCTTGTACCACTGGGAAGCTTTCAAATAATGACTGGATCTCACTGTAGACCAGTTAAATGAGGAACCCCCAGCACTAATATTTTTCAAGCTCCCCCAGTAATTTTAGTAATCAGCTAGCATTGGATACCGATTTGGAAGATGGGGGCTCATGGAAGGGTTTGGAATCCATGTTCAGACTCTTCTTTTAGAAAGATCGCTGTGGTCCCAGTAGGAAGAATGAGGCGAACTTGGGTTTCCCTAAATAGCGGTTTAGTAATTAATGCAAGAAATGTTGAGTTATAAACCAAAGCATAGGTTGGGATAAAAAATGAGACATTTAGAAACACGTATGATGTAAAGCCCACAGAATTTAATGCATGTTTTTAAATGTGGAGAAGATGGAAATATCTGAATGTCTTTCTGTTGTCTGACTCGGAAAACTGGGTAGATGGGCCATCAGACAAGCTAAGAGTGAGCAGATTGGGAGGGTAAAAGCAGAGTGAGTTTCTTTTTACGTGTGCTGAACTTGATACTCCTCATGTTTATTACTTATGATTCTTAGTGTACAAATGACTCTTCAAATTATGTTAGCTTAGGCACAAAAGGGAAGTTTATTAAAACGATATGGAAATACCCATTGAAGAGGTCTAAGAAAAAAGGGTCAAGGAGCTCAGAGGAGAGCACAGGAAGGGCTGAGAGCCAGGGGCTGTGAAGGTGGAGAGGCTGCCAAGCAGCAGCTGTGGAGGGGCTGCGGTGAGAGGCGGCGCCCCAGGCAGGGCTGAAGCTGTTTCCCAGCTGGGGCCGGGGGAGCTGGCAGCTGCTGCTGAGGGCCGTTTTAGAGCCAGGGTTTTTTGTTCAGGATAGAGCAGGCGTTTCGAGTTGCTTCTAGAATCGTCAGCTGAAGCGGCAGGAGGAAGGTGCCAGGGAGAACAGAGTGTCATTGAGCTGTTCAGTTTTCACCTCGGACTTCCCAGCAGCCGTAAGGCAGACCCCACTCTACAGCTGAGGCAGCCACAAGCAGAGGTGACAAGACTTGCTAGGCCTTGCCCCTGGAAGAGGGGGCGCAGGAGCCCGTGGAGCCCACACTGAATGCCCTACAGCTGGGGGTCCACTTCCCTAATTCCTGTGAAGACATTGCATTCTCATTTATTACCTTTTCACCAAGTAGAAACTCCAGTCTTAAAAAGAAATCCCTTTCTTTTCAGTTTGCAGAGTGGTGTCTAGATTACGGAGCACATGGGTGCCGCATTCCTGACAGACCCTATTCACTCTTTGAAGGTAAGAGTGAGAAAAATGCTATGGTTTAAATGTATGGGTGAAATTGGTTCTCTTGCCCCCGTGGACTGGCACTGTTCACATTTGACCTGGCTCAAGTAATACTTCCAAACTGTAAAATAAGTCAGCAAATTAGCTTATTGCTGAAAATTATGTTGAATCTCCTCACCTTACCTATTTTTTTTGCTCCTGTGAATGTCTTCCAAGTGCTGTTAGGTTTTTTGTGAGGTGTCTCTGCAGACAGAACGTAGGCGGCTTGCTGTTAGCAATGGAAGAAATAGTTTACTCCTCTGTGTTTCATCTGTAATGTTGCGTACTTAATATTGGTGTATTCATGGGAAGCTTTACTAATTACTTAATATATATTTAATATTATATAAAGAAGTATGAATAATTAATATTGGCAATTAGAAATATTGGTAATTAGAAAAATAGCAAAAGTGAATGTTGAAGAAAGTTCTGAAAAGAAGAGCACCGATAGGCAGTCAGTGAAAGCAGCAAGGATTCCAAGTCCACCGAGGGCACAGGGGAGGGAAGACTGGAGCACAAACAGAGAAGCCCCACAAACAGGCCCGGATATTCATTAGATTTATATGTGGGTGTGGGCGTGCTTTCTGTTTGCTAATATTTTGGTAAAGGTTTTTGCATCTCTATTCATGAAGGGTACTGGCCTACAGTTTTCCTGTTTTGTGCTGTCTTTATCTGGTGTTGGTATCAGGGTCATACTGACCTAACAAACTGTGTTGAGAAGTATCTTCTTCTCTTCCGTTTTCTGGGACAGACTGTGTGTTAATTGGTGGAAGAATTGGTATTAATGTAACTTAAATGTTTAGTAGAATTCTCTAGTACAAACTTCTAGGTCTGGAGATTTATTTTTCTAGACTTTTAAAAGAAATTCAATTTTTAAAATAGTTACAGGGCTGTTCAAGTTATCTATTTCATATTGGGTGAGCTGTCATAGTTTGTAATTTTGGGGAAATCGGTTAATTGTGTACATGTGGTGAAATTCATAAGTGTACGCTATTGGTAGTATCCCCTTATCATCCTCTGTCTACATCATCTGTAGTGGTATGTCCTGTTTTAGTTTTTATACTGGTAATATTTTTAAATCACTTTTTAGAAATATGAGCAGAAAATAGAGCATGTGTCACATCTTTTGCAGAAGATGATCATTTTAATATTCAAAGAACTCATAAGGAAAAAGTATTTATTAGAATAAAAGTTTTAGTCCTCGATGTCATAAAAGTGCAATGCATTTGCATCAGGTATAACAGAGTTAATGCCGGCACTCTAAATGGAGTTTATCTAGTTGATAATAGCACCTCCAGAGCCCCAGTGGGTCGAAAGCTTTGGACCCTAAAGGCGGGAAATTCATAGGTCACCTCCTTCCCCTGTGCCTCGCCAGTGCCTGGCAGACAGAACTGTGGGGGACTCTCACCAAATTCCCGTCGGGATGGAGGGATCATTAGTCCATGTGCCTAGCAATGCAGGCCATTGTGGCAAACTGGCTGGCTGGAAGAGCCACTGGGAGGGCTCCCTGGCACCTGGCACCTCTTCTGGAGGAGCCCACGCCTGCTGGAGCGCGCCACCCAGTGGATCTGCTGCCCACACACCTGAGCAGGAAAGCCAGGCTCGTCCCCGCAGGGCCTGCTGTGGGGCCTCCTATGCTCGTTATGGGTCCCTGTTTACTTCTCATGGGCACTGCTAGGTCAGTGGTTTTCTGATTTTTTAAATAAGTTTCTGGAACCCTTTCTTTAAACAAACTTACAGAGAAGGCTGGGAACACCCCAGATGACCTCCAGTAGGCAAAATGGGGAAACGGTCTGCAGTGTACTGTTCAGCAGTATGACGGGGCCAACTATGGACACACACAGAACATGAATGAACTGCAGGAACCCTGACAAAGGAACCAGATGCAAGGGCTGTACACTGTGGCCATGCTCCTAAGAGTGCCAAAGCAGGCAGAAGTAATCCCTGGTGGACCAAGACCAGGCTGCCGGTTACCCCTGGGGGGACCACAGGGGCTGGAGGGACTGGAGAGGGGCACTTGGAACTTGTGGGGTGATGGAAATATTCCAGGTCTTAATCGCGTTTCTTTTGCACAGGTGTATATGCATTTGACAAACCCTCAGAGAAGTACACTTTGGATTTGTGTGTTTCATTGGACGTGAATTTTATATCAAAAGAAAAACTGTAAACAAAAACCCTATAAGGGAGGAATTGTTCTGATTTGAGTGGGGACAGGAGACCTGGAGGCCTTGGTGGGCTACTAGCGCCTTCCCCATCCCATACCCTTCCTATGCTGCTGTGAGTCTAGTTGAAAACCCGCTGCTTAATTACTGCAGTGATTTGGGGTGGGGATTTTGACCAAATATCAAGAAGATGTAAAAGCAACTTTGAGCATATACAGGTTCTTGAGGGGAAGCTCCATGTGTAGGAGTATCGTAATTAGCAGCATCCATAAGTTCCATAGCGATTCTATGATGTCACCTTAAAGTTTCAAGATATAAGATTAAAGCCCAGTAACCAATTTTTAAAATATAAGACCGTGAGGAAAGCTGGTATTATTATATTACCTGCTGGGTGCTAAATATAAGGATATCTTTGTTTTTTAATGAAGTCATCTTTAGAGTCCTCAGCACCTTTCCCACATGCTTGCAGCCCCTGGTAAGGGAAATGATTAAAAGTCACTGTCTTAGACACTACCCTTGTGCCATTCGTAAGAGGCTCCTCATTTTACGTTGCAGGCATGGCTGGCGCTATTCACTTTCTCTCCGATGTCCTGGGACCAGAGACATCACGGTTTCCAGCATTTGAACTTGACTCTTCGAAGAGGGATTAAAAGGTGCAAAAAGACAACTAAAATACCTGTTTGGAACAAAAGCCACCAGATTGCTTAGTGCCTGACACAGAAACAACTGGGAATCCTGAAAGAGAAGCAGACACTGTCACAGGCCCCTCTATTAGAGCATGAGTGATCGAAGCCATCCATCAACATTAACGGCACCCTCATCAGTATAAAATATGACTTCTTCACATCCAGATTCTCTGTAGTGTTTGCATGTTTCTTGGTGTTTGTTGTATCCAGGTGTAAGTTGTTTTAAATGGAAGGCCCTTCTATTCCTGGGGGCTCAGAGCTGACCACGCATGAATGTATGGCAGTGTCCACTTTTCTGTATAAAATGTATAAAGTGGGGTTTCTTCCATATTGACAAACGAGGGAACAGGTGATGTCTATCTGGTATATCAGAAAGATTATCTAGGGTCTATCCTAGTGATAATACATTGTCAGCCTTTCCTGTGGCACCTTCCAGATGAGTATGAGGGAACCACCACTCCAAGGACGGACAGGAGCAGCCGTTCCGCAGGGGCGTGCTGGGGTGGTTTGGGAGGGCACAGCTGAACGCTTCCTGTTTGGATTTTGCACTCACCTTCGTGTTTTAAAGAAGCCTCAGGGTGCATTGCGGCTCTGTCAGGGCCCCATTCCCAGCAGAGGCTTCAGGTGCTTTGTGTAGGGTCCAGGGCAGCCGGAGCTTTGAGGGTGAGACTTCTGGACCCAAAGGGAGCTTTCCCAAGAAGCCTTTGGTGGCCACACTGTAGGCAGCAGTGACTAAGCACTGGCAGTTCCAGAACATTTACCCAGGTGTATGTTACTAAAACAGGCTCCACCTCAGTTTATCAGCGTTATAAGTTACTGTTCTAAGAAGAGTAAATACAGTTCCAGATGGGTTATTATAGATGAACAGAAAGTCACTCAGCTGGACTCATGTCCCTGCAATTAAACTTATTTCAACCTTTTGGAAAGTTATCAAAGTCTAAATTTGGAATGAATGCATTTCATATTTTTTGTCTACTTTTGGGTGATAAGTACTAGCCCTCATTTATAGATATGAGAAACATAATGTTCTAACCAACATCATTATGGTATTTGTGTGACTTTTATTTAAAAAAATGTGAGCAGTAATTTGGGTTAGCCTACCTTCATTCATTCTGTCACATAGATTTCAGTTTTTAGAAGGGTTTCTGTCATCCTGGAACAGGTGGTCTGGGACTAAGGACTTCTCATCTTGTGAGCTAAGGCTTGTGTCATGAAAGACAAGTGGACTCTCTTAACAGCCCAGTCCTCGTCTGCAGGGGGCAGCCTGAGCATTTCCCAGCCCCAGTGTCCACACCTCTCAGAAAGGAGAAAAAAGAATGTCAGTTTAGGAGAAAAGCCTCCTTTTTACTTGTGTGATTATGTGTGGAGCTGGCACCCTAAATGTGTGACATTCAGCTTCTAAACGATGCCTGGAGAGTCTCTCTGCTGCAGACACCCTTGCTCCTGAGTCATGATTATTTTCTTTCATGTTAGATTGACGACTTCTGTGAATAGAACTCATCCTGATCCTATTTTACCTGACCTCCTGGACCCGCTGATGGGCTTTGCAGGCAGTCCAGCAGCCCAACCTGCAGGCAGGATGCTGTCATCCACGAGCTGAGGGCAGCTGCTTTGCAGAAGACCTCACACGATGTCCAATCACATCCAAATAACATTGTTCCCATCCTCCCCACCCACCTCATCAAAACATAACACATCACAGCACTCGGTAGAGGTCCTACGTCCCCGTTTCCCAAGGAAAGCAAGTAGGCAACACAGCCAGCACGGTGCTCTCCAGGGCGGCCCCTCTCAGAGGAGGAGGCAGCTGGTGCAGCCAGGCGTCTGCAGAGCAGCCACAAAGGTGGCCTAGGATCCAGGTGTCTCCCCAGGTGAGTCCATCCACACACATGTTTGAAAAATACTATTAGTCTTTCTAACACACTGAGGGAAAGATTTTTTAAAATCTGTGGAATAAAGGAGGAGATTTTATTTACAGGTTTTTAAAAAAGCCACCTGGGTTGACACCTTCCTACTTACCCACTAGATGTCAACAGAGGTGCTGTTCTGTGACTCTGCATTAACCCCTGCCTCATGTCTGTCACATGTGCTGCTGTGTGACAGTAATTTCCAGCTCAGTCCCTGCAGGCAAAGGAGAAACGGGACTTACTTCACAGGACAGAGGATTGACAGAAGTCAGTTGAAGGGAAGTGTTTGAATCAGACTTTAGTACATCTCATTCACTTCTTGGATTTGTGTTCACAATTGTGTTCTCTAAAATGTGTCTAAATTTTAAAAATATGTACATGCATAATGTCATTTTAAAATATGAAGGAAGGAATTTGATGTCCACAAAAAGTGTTTGAGGTTCTTTGGTTTTGTTAGTAAAAGCCAGTTCTGTGGTGTTGACCTATGGAATCATCATTCATTTTCATTTCTCCGTGTTTGAGAGTGACATTGGTTAGGAGCAATGGCAACTGTTCCGAAGGTTGGATTCTTCACTTAAAAATGTGACAGTTGTGGCTGGGCCTGATTGCTCATGTCTGTAATCTCAGCACTTTGGGAGGTCGAGGTGGGCAGATCACGAGGTCAAGAGATCGAGACCATCCTGGCCAACATGGTGAAACCCGTCTCTACTAAAAATATAAAAATTAGCTGGGTGTGGTGGCAGCCACTGTAGTCTCAGCTACTGGAGAGGCTGAGGCAGGAGAATCACATGAACCCAGGAGGTGGAGGTTGGAGGTTGCACTGAGCTGAGATCACACTACTGCACTCCAGCCTGGAGACAGAATGAGACTCCATCTCAAAAAAACAAAAACAAAACAAAAAAAAGGCAGTTGCTTGCGTTACGATGTTCTAGTTGCAGGTCTCTCTTTCTTTCTTTCTTTTTTTTTCGAGACTGAGTTTCGCTCTTGTTGCCCAGGCTGGAGTGCAATGGTGTGATCTCGGCTCGCTGCAACCTCCACCTCCCAGGTTCAAGCTATTCTCCTGCCTCAGCTTCCCGAGTAGCTGGGATTACAGGCGCAAGCCACCATGCCTGGCTAATTTTGTATTTTTAGTAGAGATGGGGTTTCACTATATCGGCCAGGCTGGCCTCAAACTCCTGACCTCAGGAGATCCACCCGCCTCAGCCTCCCAAAGTGCTGGGATTACAGGCGTCAGCAACTGTGCCCGGCCCTAGTTGCAGGTGTCTATACGTGCATTCCTTTTGATTCCAACAAGACCTTTGGAACCCTGGGTGAGAAGAGCCGCATCTATCAAGCTCCCTCCTTGTGATGGGCCCTTTGTTTTCACAGCAGCTCTGGGAAGGGGGACTGTTGTAAATACCACTTTCTCACAGTCGAGACAGTGCCGGACTTGCCCAGCGTCTCACAGCCCATGCGTGGGACAGTCGGGTCAGACCCAGGTGCTGCTCATGGTGCGCCACTCCCTCTTCCCTGGGTGCTTGATGCAGGAGGAAAGCCACGGAAACCCCGGAGGGCTCTACCACGTGCCCATGAGCACATGGCTAGTGAACAGAAAAGCAGGGCGGACCATGTAGGGCTGCTTCCTCTGGCCCTGTCATGTCTCCTCCCCCGCGGCCTTCTAGGTGGGGAGGGACCCTACAGCCATTTGTCGGAATTGAAACTGCTTTTTAACTTAGTATTACTAGGCAGTTTTCACATCTGTTGCTTCATTTGCTAAATTTACAAAAACTATAGTCCAAGTTTAAAGTCCAGGTTCCCTAAGACATCTTTACAAACCATCTCCACTCCCACCCAGGCTCTGTGCTGCGGCTTCTATGGCCCTACCTTTCGTGAGCCTCATAGTTTGGTGAGAGGCTGGATGTGTGACGTGGATGGGACCGTTGGTGGTCCTCAGGAGGCATAGGCCCACTACATTGCACACAGAATTCTGTGTGCACATGATTACTGACCTGGAGAGACAGTTCCCAGTTTTCATTAGCGCTTCAAAGCAGTGTGTGACCTGAAAAAGTTGAAGTGTCAGGTTGGGAGGTAAAGAATGTGTGTGGGCCAGCCGGGCTTCAAAGCATGGAGCCGGGGGTGCTGTGGGAGGTGGACATGGCCGCAAGATTGGATCAGGAGGTGCCGTCGCATTTAGGAAGACCCCTCCTGTAGTGGAAGATGCTGCCAGCAGGTCCTGACTTTTCCACATCAGTGTCAAGTCCATCGTGACCAAGGCCCTGGTGCCTGTCAGCCTCTTCTCTGCTTCCCGGTACACGGCTATGGGCATGGGAAGTGGTGGTCCACGCAGCACAGCATGCAGCCCTGAGTGAGCCGGCCGGTGGGCTTCTGGAAGGCTATTCCATCCATTGTCTCCTGTCAGAGGCGGGGCTCCTGTATGATCCTGTTTTACCCAGACTGCAGCTCCCTGCAGGCCAAGGCGCAGGGACTCAGATGCCTGGGGCTATCCTGAGATCAGTCAGCTTCACAAATCTCACTGTCCCCAGCTCCCTCTCGTCTGGAGGTGGGAGGCGCGATTTTCTTCCACTCAGCAAATGCTTACGGAGCAGCAGCACTGTGCCAGGCCTTGTGCTGAGTGCTGCGAGTGGAACGATGAAAAACCACCCTGGCTCCTGTCCTCAGTCAGCGTCACATCAGGCCTGAGGAACCTCTGCGGCACGGTAGAAGCCGCGAGCTGAGCTCAGACTCAGGGTGCCTCCCTCAGAAGAACCCCGGAGTGTTCCTCTGCAGTGAGGTGAGGACAGCTAGCTTCTGGGTGAAGGACGTTGTACGCCTCTTCCAGATAACAGCAGGAGGCGGACCAAAGGAAAGTGGGGGTCAGCTCGGCCTTGCGGTGTGACACCTGGTGGGCATGAAGGTGAAGGTGGTAGTCCCTGTTGTCAAGGAGTATATGGTCTACAAAGAAAGTAATAAATACATAGTTACACTTTACAGCCAAGCCTGGTGTGTGTTAAGAGCAGAGACTCTGGAGCCTGGGAGCTTGTGTTCACCTCTGAGCTCACCTGCTCCCTGTGGGAACTTGGGCAAGTGATTTCTTGAGCCTCCGTTTCTTTGTAAAATTGGGACAATGGTAATATCTATCTTACTTGGTTGGTGGGAGGATTTAAATAAAATGATAAATGGGAAAAGCCTCTAGCCCACGCAAGTGCTCTGACGGGGCAGGTGAAGGTGCTGGCGACTGGCTTTCATGTGAGGAAGTAGGCTCGCCTGCCTGCGTCGTGGAGGGAAACACAGATCTGTCCTGCTTCAAAGTCTCATGCCTCATCACAACCCCGTGTCAGTGCTCTGCCTGGCAGCCCCGGGCTTTCAGACAGTTGTGCATGCGTGTGCGCGTGCATGTGTTTGCGTGTGCGTGTGTGCATGCATAGGTGCGCTGGTAACTGCCCCAGGGTCCTTCAAGAGGAAAAGATGCTGCAGGAGCAAAGATGTCCGAAGCCACACTTTGAGGCTTATTCAAAATCCAGGAATTCAGAGAGACCAGGGTCTCAGCTGCTCTGGTGTTTTCTTGGGCCCCCCAGGGAGCTTTCCCTGGTTCTGTGGCCCTCTCCACCCTCCTCATTACTGTACAAGAGAAACTTGTGTCTTTCATAGGATCATCCAGCAGATGCGCTGCTGCTCACATGTTGATAAGGATCTTACCCCACTCTTAGGGTATTCCCCATAGGAGAAAAAAATGTGTCCCGAGCGGCATAATCTCACATTCACCTGTAAGTGTATAAGCATTCCTAAAGTTCCAAGAACTGACAAGGCCAGGCTTTCAGACCATTCCTAATGAAGGTGGCAAGGAAGTTACCAAACACTGTGCTTGGCTGCTGGAAACTAGGTGTGATCCCCAGGACAAGAGAGGGTGACCTACACACACCCTCTTGACAAGCCAGAGGCGGCCTGGCTCCCGAGGAGCCCTCACGGAGGCCGCCTGGTAGCTGTAAGGAGGGCCACGAGCATCTGCAGTGCCTGCTCCCTCACGGCAGCTGAGGAACTTATCTTGAGTCCTTGTGTGCCAGAAAGACGTCTTTCACCTGCTCTGACACTGAAGTCATGGTCTGACTGCTTATAGGATTCTTGACGGGTTATCACTCTCCTACTGATATCTCAAGGCGTTGCTCTGCTGTCCTAAACCTCCCATTGCTGTGGGGATTTCATAGCCATTGGGATTCTTGTTTCTTTGTATTTGATCTTGCTTTGCAGGTTGTAGGATTTTCTTCATCTGATAATAGGCCTAGTCCTGGTTCTTCATGGGCCCTTCCAATCTGTAAATTCATGTCTTTCAATTCTAGGAAATTTTCTTGAGTTATTTCTTTAATGCTCCCACCCTCTGTCCTTGTCTCTTTTACTTGAACATCTGTTATTTGGATGTTAAACCTCTTAATATAATTCCTGATTTTCTTTCTTCTGTTTTACACCCCTTGGTCTTTTTACTTTACTTTCTGAGAGATTTCAACTTTATCTTCCAGTCCTTCTATCGAATGTTTCATTTCTTTTTTCTTTTCTGGAATTTATTTTTCATTTCAGTGTATCTTTTATATAGTATCCTGTTTGTATTTTTTTTTTTTTTTTTTTTTTGAGATGGGCTTTCTACCTTGTTGCCCAGGCTGGAATGCAGTGGAATGGCGTGATCTCAGCTCACTGTAGCCTCTGCCTCCCAGGTTCAAGTGATTCTTATGCCTCAGCCGCCCAAGTAGCTGGGATTACAGGTGCCCCCAGCCTCGCCTGGCTAACTTTTTGTATTTTTAGTAGAGACAGGGTTTCACCATGTTGGCCAGGCTGATCTTGAACTCAGGTGATCCGCCCACCTCGGCCTCCCAAAGTGCTGGGATTACAGGTGTGAACCACCGCACCTGGCCCTTATTTGTATTTCTTGGTTTTGGTGTCTTACCTCTCTGAGGATGTTAATTTATCCAACTAGTTAATGTATCCAACTGAGTAAGTGTTTACTCAGCACCAGACACTATGGGGGCACTTGGAATCCATCAGTGAAGAAAACAGGCGAAGGCCCTCACCTGAATGGGTCTGCAGTCTAGCAGTGGGAGACAGACAGTACACAGAAGTGTGCACATTTTCTTATATGTTATAAGGTAATAAACGATACGGAAGAAAGATAAAGTAAGCAGGATCAGAGAGACTGATGGTGGGAGGTATACAGAAGGCTCTTTCAAACAGAACGGTAACTGTGACCCTGAAGTCAACACTCAGAGAAAGTGAAGAGGCTGGCAGGTGAATAAGTGTGGACAGGGAGCCTCACACAGAGCAGGCCAGGCAGAGGCCCCAGGGAAGTACTTCTCACTCGCTGCAGAATCGCAGGCCTTGGAGAAGGCACAGAGGCCTTGAAGGCCATTCTTAGGAGTTGGGCTCTGACCATGGGTGAAACAGAAAGCTCTGGAGGCCTGTGAGCAAAGGAAGGCATTATCTGGCCCATGTTGTAAAGGGATCACCGTAGGAACACGGGCAGGAGCAGGGACCCAGGCAGGGGGTCCAGGAGGGAAACGGCCTTGGCTCCGCAGGTGCGGGTGGTGAGCGGAGTCGGAATCTAGAAGGATCTTGAGCTGGAGCCAGCAGGACTTCCTGGCAGTCAGGGCCAGAGTAAGAGAGTTGTCAGCTGTGGCTTGGGCACAGTGGCCAGACATCTGGCAGGGCGCCAGAGGCTGAGGCGCTGGAGGCTGGGCTGGGAGGGACGGGCTGAGATGGAACCCGGTTGTAGGCACATTGAGTTGGAGGTGGTTTATTAGAGGCGGGCGAGTCTGGAGTTTGGAGGGAAGTCTGTGATGAAGGTGTCACTTTGGAGTTGTTTGCTTATCGATATTATTTAAAGGCAGGAGACCTGATGAGGTTACCAGGGAAGTGAGGGGGACGAGAGAGGGAAGGGAACCAGGATGCAGCCCTGGGCCACAGCTGCAGAGAAGAGGAGAAGGAGCAGTCACTGAGGTGGGGAGGCAAGAGTCTGTTTCCCTGGAAGCCGTGCGTAGGAGAAGGGAGGGGTCACCTGTGTCCGAGGCTTCTGATGCATGAGACGAAGGCCAAGCACTGGCCATCGGAGTCAGTGTGGAGCTCTGTGGTGAACTCCTCAGCAGCACAGGCAGCACTTGACAGGAGTTTCGTTGCAAAAGGTAGGACAAAGAGAGTCACAGCTGGTGAGTGAAATAGGGTCAAGAAAAACTTTAAGTTCAGAAAAATAACAGGATGTTCGTAATTTGATGGGAACGATATAATGGTCAGTTGGAAAGAAGAGGTGATGTAACACAGGACACAGTGGGAGTGCTGGAGTGACTCTCCAAGGAGGCAAGGGCCTGGCGGCCGGTGCCCCAGGACTAGGGATCCGACAGGAGCGCCCACACCACTGTGGGTGAACAGTCACTGGTGGGCGCAGGGGCGGGGTGGGAGCGGTGGGCGCTGCCTCCGAGCTTCAGTTCTCAGTGAAGTAGGCGCCAGTGCAGCGGCATCTGCTGCCTGAGGATGGAGGAGGCAGAGGTGCTGGTATTGAAGGCAGAAGAGAAAGTGTGAAAGCGCCCAGGAGGAGAATGAATGAGCTGTTCTCCAGCTGCAGCCTGCCAGAGAGCACCTAGTGGATCTGCCAAACACAGACTGCTGGGCAGGAATCTGATTCAGTAGGTCTGGGTGGGGCTCGAGAACGTGTATTTCTAACAAGTTCCAGGATGACACTAATGCCGCTGGCTGGGGATCCCACACTTTGGGATGACACTGGTCTGGAGGTGGGTTGCATGGTAGCCTCAGGGGCTCCTGTGGTCACCGCTGGGAAGAGCGGGTGGCACGTTTGTGCGTTCCTTGCCAGGCATTCAGCTTGCCATTTAGTGTATCCCACCTGCTTTTTCCTGCATGGGGGCTCATCAGCTGTCCTCGAGCATACACATAGTGACATGCTGCAGAACAGTCGTGAGTGGGGACAAACGCTGAGTGGAAATGCTGGCCGGGGTGGCTCATGTCTGTGAGGCATGATCTGGCTGGACCTTTTAGAGGGGCCCTGGCATCAGTTTTTGGGGTTGGCAGCTCCTGCTGAGCAGGCTGCCAGCCACCTGCCCTTCACAGTGGCACTCTGACCTTCACTCTAGGCAAGAGACCGTCCGTTTTACTTTTTCAAGCAAAGGGCATCTGGGGGCTGGCTGACGTCTAGCCTGCCTTTAAGCCAGCCTCCTCGCTGCCAGCCAGAGGCCTGAGATCTGGGGCCACGCGTCCAGTGACTGATAGCGGCTGGGCTCAGGGCTCACCTGCTCCTCCGTCCTCCCACAACCTCTCTGCTCAGCTGTTGGTCACCACTTGCTTCCTCTGCTTTTCGGCTTCCCCAGTTGGGCAGGTGTCTCCTGCCCTCTCACCCTGAGCTGTCTGTGGGGTACGCCGGCAGGCCTGCCTGGTCTCATGGACCCTGGGAGGGAGCCCAAGCGTGTGCCTAGCGCAGGCTGTCCCTGGGCCCACACACAGACCCGCTGCCCCCGCAGCCTGCTGGGTTTGGGGACCAGAGACAGGCCAGATGTATTTAAGCCCATGAGGGTTTGCATCTCAGTACTTTTCCTGGGACTCTTACTGGGCAGTACTGAGTACATGCCGCTAGCACAGTCATCACACGGATGTCCTGTGCCAAAACCATGTTCAGGGACCAGAGAGGGGCACGGAACACACCCAGATGACTCTGCATTTCTGAAAATTTCTCACATGGAATTATTTTGCTAATAGCTTTCATTTTGTGATTCTATCCTATATGGAAAGCCTATATTCAATCTTGTCAGATGGCAAAGTTCACAGACCATTTTCTGTTTCTAAGACCGCCGGCCTGTAGGCTGCTTGCCCGCTCTGCAGATGGCTGTGTCTCCGCAGCCCTCCTGGAAGAACAGCCCTCAAGGGCTGCCCGCATCAGAAGGAGGTGGCCGGGGAGGAGGGAAGGGGGAGGAAGTGGGAATTGCCATGGCCTGTGATACAACTACAAACCCAAAAAGCCTTGCCCCTCTCCCTGACTTACCTCCCCCAACTTGAAAAGTGTGAGGCCTCACAGACATCATCTGCTGATGCCTGAAACTCCTGTATTCCACATCCAGAGACAAGCGCACAGTTCAGGTGCCTGGGCAGGTGAGGGTGTGGTTCACTCGCAAGAGTGGTCTCTGGCGTTAGACTCTCTGCGTTCCAATCTGGGCTTTGCCACCTTCAATACTGCCTTACAGGGTTATTGGGAGGATTAAATAATTTGAGTAACGCACCTAGCACAGTAGAAATGTTCAATACCTGCCACTTTTAAATTAAGGATTAAGTAATGGACATCAGACAGTTTTCTAGGGAAAAAAAGTTAATCATGGAACTAGTTGCTTCTGCAGCTGTGCCCCATCAGGGAGCAGTAACGCAGCCCCACCCTCACCCCCCAGGTCACTGTTTCTTTCTGCCAGACCTGCCCCACTTCCTTGGTTCTTCTGGGAATAGCAGGCCCTCCCTTCAGGGAACTGCACTTCCCATTCAGATGAAGCAGCTTCAGCACACACACGCCTCACACATGGCTGGCTCTTCTGGGGAGATGTGGAACTTAATCTAAAATGACGACATTTTGAGTCATCAGTAATGTTCCCAGTGGCCTACTCAAGGGATATGGCAACAGGGATTCTTCATTCTCTTTATTCTAAGCTCTGATACATTTAATGGGTTTAATCGCTTGAGTGCATTTCATTTCTAATGTATAATAATAATATTGACCATTATTGAGCTGTGCAAAGCCCTTGATAAGCATCATTGCATTCAATTATCCTGTTTGGCCCTGTTATAAGCCTGTACATAGGCTTCTCAGGCACAGTGTGTGACATGTGAGGCAGCTGAGGGTGGGTAGAATTGCCCAGGGTCACACAGCCAGTGAGTTGTGGGGCAGAGGCTCCATCAGACCTTAATTTATGAGAGTAGCATCCAGACCTTTCAAAGTCAAGGATAAAAACTGGAACTAATCTACATTCTCAGAAGGGTGGAGGAAGACGGGCTATGAGATTGGACTGGAGAGTGACATCACAGCATCGAGAGCTCCGTGGACACAGACAGCAAAGTAACGCCAGAAGACGTGCTGAAGTCAAAGCATTAAATTGTGTACACAAGCTATACATTCGTGTCTTACAGCCTGTTCAAACAAGCGGCTCGTCAGTGCCTCAACCTGACAAGGATCTGAAGGAATAAGAGAATGCAACTGGTACTGCTTTGTACCCAATCAGCTAATGAGTCTAGGCAGTGATCGTTGGTGGCGCTCTGGAGACAAGCAGACATGCGTACCTTCTAATGGAAATACACACCACTTCTGAAGTAGACCTAAAAAATAAAACACCCCTAAATCTGATCAAGCTTCTCGATCTACCAATTTATAAGAAATACAGTGGCAGAAGGCAGAGGGCAGAGGAACTCACTGGAAAATACCATGAGGACGGATGTAAGAGGCTAGACCCAGACAGTGTGTGAAGCCGCAAGACAAACGACCTGGTTTCTTTAAAACATAAAAAGCAAATGGATGTAAAAAGGGACAAAGACAGAGAATTTAGGTTCAAAAAGATAGAAATTTCATGCTGTGAACCTTATTTAGATCAGATACAAGCAATTTTTTAAAAACATAAATGTAAATTCTGGTTGGATCTGTAAAGACATGAAGGAATTATTGTCACTTTTTTTTTTTTTGAGACGGAGTTTTGCTCTTATCACCCAGGCTGGAGTGCAGTGACACAATCTCGGCTCACTGCAACCTCCGCCTCCCAGGTTCAAGCGATTCTCCTGCCTCAGCCCCCCGAGTAGCTGGGATTATAGGCGCACATCACCACACTCAGCTAATTTTTGTATTTTTCACAGAGACAGGGTTTCACCATGTTGGCCAGGCTGATCTCAAACTCCTGACCTCAGGTGATCGCCCACCTTGACCTCCCAAAGTGCTGGGATTACATGTGTGAGTCACTATGCCTGGCCTATTGTCATTTTTAATTCAGATTGATATGTGCCTGCTGAAATATTTATAGATGAAATGTTTGGGATTTGCTTCAACATAATGCAGGGAAGGGCCAAAAGGAGTGTAGATCCACAAACAAGACTGGCCCTTTATCTATTGCTGTGTGATAAATCACCCCACGGCCGTAACTTCTTTATTTTATAATTTATCTACTGTAGTCTAGAGCTTTGATGATGGTTTGGAGGCTTGTCCCATGTCATCAGCTTAAGTTAGAGATCATCAGACAAGAGTCATGTTGGATTATGGGCCCACCTTATTCCAGTATGACCTCACCTTGACTAGTTACATCTGCAATGACCTATTTCCAAATAAGGTCACATTCTAAGAGTCCAGGAAGGACACGAATTTTGAGGAGACACTGCCCAACCCAGTACATTCTTCATGTGTGTCTGTTCACACGGCTGCTTGAGTCCCTGTGACATGGCAAGGATCCAAGAGAGTCCAAGGCAGAAATTGCAACTCGCTTTATCAGAAGTCACACACCATCACCTCCACTGCATTGTATTCAGTGTAGAATTGACTGCACAAGGGCACAAATATCAGGAGGCAGAGAGGATTGAGGGCCACTCTGGAAACTGGATACAGGACTCACATCCCTCCACCTGAAAAATACACTCTCCCCTCCCCAGGCCCCATGTGTCCATCCCATTGTGGCGCCAGCTCTGCTCAGTTGCTGGGGCACAATGCCTGCCAGCTTTGTAGAAGCTCTTTTTTGTTAATCTAAACAGTTGTCTGAGGCATGACCCCAGAATTTTCTCTTAACAAAACTCTTAACAAGAGATTTTACAAGCTATACCCTTGATTTTCTCTTTATACCATATTTTTCTGACAGGACCCTGGGTTTTATTTTTGCCTGGAAGCCATTTCTTAAATTTGGCATTATTTGCCATCTGGAAGGTCTGAGAATTTTGAAGCCAGCCTGACTCCTTTATGTTTAATCGCCCTCTCTTTGGCTTCTTTCTCTGACATTTCTCCTTTCTCTTTATATAAAAAGAGGAGGAGCCAGACAATATCTTTGACCTTCTGCCTGGAAATTTCCTGATAAGTCACTGGGTTTATTAGGTACATTTTCTATTTTCTCTCTTGGAAGATGTATCTTGCATAACAGAACAGAAGTGGGGGAAAACCATTTTGTCATATCTGCTTTAGCACATGTGCTCTTTCTTTTGCTCGCTTTCTCACTTTCTCTCTACACACACACACACACACACACACACACCTGCTGCATCATTTGAAAATAAGCTGTAGACACTGGGACCCCTTACTCCTACACATTTCATATGCCTCTTCTCAAAATAATAACCTGCCACATAGTCATAATACCAGTATTGCACCTGAGAAAACTAAGAATGATTTTGATAATATTATGTTGCATCCAAGCCATACTCAGTGTTCCCCCAATTGACTTTGAGATCTGTATTGTTTTTCAACCAGGATCCAGTCTAAATACATATTTTATGTTTCTTCCATCTCTGTCAACCTAGGACAATCCCCTCAAGCTGTGTTTTTGTTTTGTTTCTAATGGCACTTTCTTGGGACTCCAGGACTGTTATATAGAGCTTCTCCCTTATGGGTTTGTCTGCTTCTTTCCCTCTGGTGTCATTTAACTTGTTCTGTGATCTCCTACTTCACATAAATGGGAAGTTATGTTTACCCTTCAGAGCTGTGCTGTCCAATATGGTAGCCACTAGCCACATATGGGTATTTATTAATGAATTTAATTTGATGAGGATTAACTTAAATTTAAAAATTAAGTTCATCGGTCTCACTAGCTTCATTTTGAGTGCCCAGTGTTCACATGTAGCTAGTGGCTATGTATTGGGTAGTGCCCTTGTAGAACATTTCCATCTTAATAGAAAGTTCTATTGGCTAACACTGCTGTGGAGGTATCCAGGTGAAACATTTTTGATATGAGTACTACTTCAGTGATATTGGCACTTCATATTACATCACATGAGAAGTGCTGGCTGGGAAGTCCTGTGTGCCCTGAGGGACTACTGTAAACTGTGCGCATGTAACTTAGAGATACCACATCAAGCCTGTAATCCCAGCACTTTGGGAGGCCGAGACGGGCAGATCACGAGGTCAGGAGATCGAGACCATCCTGGCTAACCTGGTGAAACCCCGTCTCTACCAAAAATACAAAAAACTAGCCGGGCGAGGTGGCGGGCGCCTGTAGTCCCAGCTACTCGGGAGGCTGAGGCAGGAGAATGGCGTGAACCCGGGAGGTGGAGCTTGCAGTGAGCTGAGATCTGGCCACTGCACTCCAGCCTGGGCGACAGAGCGAGACTCCGTCTCAAAAAAAAAAAAAAAAAAAAAAAAAAAAAAAAAGAGATACCACACTCTTCCCTGCTGTAGACATTCTTCTCTGGTCCTGTCAGCCTGGATGCTACATCCTGTGAAGGAAAAAAATTTCTAGGGAACATAAAAATAATTTTAGAACTGCAAGGGAACTTTGGTATTATTTTATAAACAGCAGAGGAAACCATGTCCATAGACATTCAAGACTTGGCCAAGGTCACTGATAGCTAATTGGCAGCCAAGGATGATCTTCAACAAACACCTTCTTATCCCTGGTCAGACTCATACATCAGAGTTGAAGGAACTTGTGGCAACTGACATCAGTTGGTACTACTAACAATCATAAAATTATGAGTATTTAACAATGCTAGGCACTGTATCTAGCCATTACAAACATTACTTCACAAGATTCTCACAGCCATCTCATAAGGAGGTTAGTAACAGAACGTCTGATGAACAGGAATTTATTCTTTCAGATAATAAACCTAGAATTGGCTCACTGCTTCAGAAGTTCAACAACAAAAGCTGATGTCTTTGTGATTATGTTGGCCTTTCCCTCTTGGTCACAGGATAGTTAGTGCAGCTCCAGATATCACATCAGTGATCAAAGCAGGGTGAACAGGTTTGTGGCAATGCCAGCAACTCTAGTCCCATTTAGGAGAAAAGTGAAATCTTTCCCAGGGCCCCCAGTGTAGAGTTCTGTGTGCAATTCATCAGCCAAAACTGTGTCACGTGATGCCCATGCTGCAAGGGAGACTGGACAAATGAAAATGATAGATGGCTTTTCCAGGTACTATAGAAGAATCAGGCAAGGCATCAGATTAGGAACAGCAGTTAGGTAAACCAAGCAACAGTGGAATTGTTTTATCCTGATTTGGATTGGGGAACTGCTCACCGTGGCAGAATACCTCCCTGTGTTTACCCAGCTAGTGAGGGGCACAGCTGGTTTGACTCCCAAGTTCATGGTAAGATTTGCTCACTGAAGAACTGTAAGGAGGACTCTGGTGTTGTTTGGGTTTGGGGCTGGTTCAAACACTTAAAGAATAGGTGAGGTCTGTGTGTCCTCAAAGGACAGGGGAGAGACTGACCCCAGAGTGATGCTGCCACCTAAATAATGAACTGAAGGCAATTCAAGAGGAGGGCTGTCTGAATGGTGTGTTGGGAATGAATACCTAAGAGAACTACTATTTTCTCCATTCAATATATGTTTAATGCCATGTTTCTTATACATATGCATTTAATGCAGTATGTATGCTATAAATATATGTGTACATATACATATGTATCTCTAGTGCAATATTTCATATACATTTTGTAAATACAGATTTGATGCTGTGTTTCATATTTTCTCCCTAACCCTCTCTTCTCTGTGAGAGCTTAATCCCGCCAGCCTTGGTTTTGCCAACCATGGACCCTTTCAAGAAGGTGGTTCGTGTAAGTGGTGAAGAATTCATGTAGTAAAAGAACAGAAAATGGGGCTGCTTTTTCTCCCTTCAAATTGGCAATTATATATGAACTAA
Organism: Theropithecus gelada; assembly: GCF_003255815.1. NCBI lineage: Eukaryota > Metazoa > Chordata > Mammalia > Primates > Cercopithecidae > Theropithecus > Theropithecus gelada. The sequence continues at coordinate 57,600,527 of NC_037670.1, read as the reverse complement.
ATCATTATAATTACAACTCATGGTAATTACGGCAAATCACTGTCATTCATTCAAAAACCATTATTCATTATCATTCACTCAAAATCATTATAATCATTACATATATACATATAATTCCCAATAACACACAGTGTTGGCAAAGGCTCCAGGATTCATAATAGTTCTTCTGGAGGTAATATGTGTCAAAAGCCCTAAAATATGTACATATACTTGGACCCAGCAACTTAAATCCAATATTTTATTCTGAGGAAATAAATGTAGATGCACATAAAACATAGTGACGAGTACGCTCAGCAAAGTATTTATAATAGAGAAAAATTAGCAACAAAGCAAGCAAGAAAACAAATTGGAGAAATGTATCGATATCGCAAAATTCAAAATGAAACAAAACACATGTGGTAAAATTATAAAAGCAAAGAAATTATAAACACAAAATGTGTTTTTGTGTTTTCTGCAATGAGAAAGATTCATAGGGACCTCATTTCTATTTCTGAAGTGGGATGGGCGTACAGTGTGTTCATGTTACTGTATTTGGTCTGCATCATTCACAATTATGCCAACAAACTGTGGGGCACCACAATAAAGGTTGATTTTTCGGTCGAGCCCCGGTCCTGGAAGTTGGCAGGAGATCTCAGCTCCACGCAGCCAGCCAGGGACCCACTCAGGCTCTGTCATCTTGCACAGCCTGGAATCTAGAAAGGGAAGGGAGAGCCCTTGGGGCCTGGCAGCACCGCAGGGCCACGCCTGGAAGGACTCAGGGCTCCCGCATCCTGCTCCAGTGCCCAGCGCGGCCCCAGCTTGCTGCCAGGGCGCCGGGAATGGTGGGCCCAGAGGAGGAGGCGGGTGAGCCCCTGGCGAGGAGCAGCATTGCCTCCGCAGTCACGCGCAGGACACCCCCATCCTTTTCAATGGTATATTTTGTTTAAAAGTAAAAAACAAAATGGAAAGAGGGGGTTAAATAAACTGCAGCAGTTTAATCGGACTGGTATACAATGTAATCCTTAGCAGTGAAGAGGGGACCGTTGAAATACCATGTTGGAGAAAAACAGACTCCCGTGTGGGGTCCCGGGCTGTTTACCAGGGTGGCAGGCCGTGTGCATTTCCTCTTTCTGCACCTATCTCTGCTATGAGCACGAATTATTTTCATAGTTAGATAAAAAATAAAGGCATGGGTTTGGTATTGTGTCCGGAATTGGTGGGTTCTTGGTCTCACTGACTTCAAGAATGAAGTCACGGACTCACAGTGAGTGTTACAGTTCTTAAACATGGGGTGTCCACAGTTTGTTCCTTCAGATGTTCAGATGTGTCTGGAACTTCTTCCCTTTGGTGGGTTCGTGGTCTCACTGTCAGGAGTGAAGCTGCAGACCTTCGTGGTCAGTGTTACAGCTCTTAAACGCAGCGCCTCTGGAGTTGTTCCTTCTTCCCCGTGGTCTGGCGGGCTTCAGGAGTGAAGCTGCACACCTTACCGGAAGTGAGTGTTACAGCCCATAAAGGCAGCCTGAACCCCTAGAATGAGCAGCAGCAACACTTACTGCAAAGAGTTAAAAAACAAAGCTTCCACACTGCGGAAGGGGACCAGAGCCGATTGCCACTGCTGGTTCCAGTAGCCTGCTTTTATTCCCTTATCTGGCCCGACCCACATCCTGCTGATTGGTCCATTTTACAGAGAGCTGATTGGTCCATTTTACAGAGAGCTGATTGGTCCGATTTGACAGAGTGCTGATTCGTACGTTTACAATCCTTGAGCTAGACAGAGTCACAGAGTGCTAGTTAGCTAGACAGAGAGTTAGCTAGATACAGAGTACCAGTTGGTGCGTTTACAAACCTTGAGCTAGACAGAGTACTGATTGGTGTATTTACAAACCTTGAGCTAGACACAAAGTGCTGACTGGTGCTTTTACAATCCTTGAGCTAGACACAGAGTCACAGAGTGCTAGTCCTCCAAGTCTCCACTAGGTTAGCTAGATACAGAGTACCAATTGGTGTATTCACAAACCCTGAGCTAGACACAGAGTGCTGATTGGTGTATATAGGATCCTCCGGCTAGATATAAAAGTCCTCCGAGTCCCCATCCAGTTCAGGAGCCCAGCTGGTTTCACCCAGTGGATCCTGCACCAGGGCTGTAGGCGGAGCTGCCGGCCAGTCCCGAGCCTGTGCTCTTCAGCCCTTGGACTGTCCATGGGACCGGGAGCCACGGAGCAGAGGGCGGCACCCGTGGGGGAGGCACAGGTCTCGCGGGAGCCCACCACAGGGGGAGGAGCTCAGACGCCGCGGGCTGCAGGTCCCGAGCCCTGCCCCACTGGAGGACCCAGCACAACTGCCACAGCTGCTGGCCTGGGTGCTAAGCCCCTCACTGCCCTGGGCCGGCAGTGCCAGCCGGCCGCTCGGTGTGCCGGCCCGCAGATCTCGCGCCCGCCGGAACTCACACTGGCCTGCGAGCGCAGCGCGCAGCCCCGATCCCCGCCGGCGCCTCTCCCTCCACACCTCTCGGCAAGCAGAGGGAGGGGGCCCCAGCCTCGGCCAGCCCAGAGAGGGGCTCCCACGGTGCCGGGGCAGGCTGAAGGGCCCCTCAAGCGCCGCCAGAGTGGATGCTGAGGCCGAGGAGGCGCCGAGAGTGAGGGCTGCTAGCACTTTGTCACCTATCGGTATTAAATAAAGACCTTGAAGTGCTTGGCAGATGTCCGCTCCCCGAGCCGCCTTGGGTCCCCTGCTGCTGTGGGTGCCCCTGCCTCAGGCGGTCCCGATCCCGAGGCACAAGGGACGGCCGGGGAGGGCCCGCGCTCCTCCCGGGTGGACGGGGACGCTGGCCTTCCCGGCCCAGGAGGTCTGCCATCCCAGCCTCCCGCCACGCCACTGCAGCCCCGCCTCGTCTGAACCCCTCCTCCCTAGGGACGCGCAGGTCAGGGACACCCGTCCACTTCCATCTGCCATCGCCTCGGGGCCTGCGGGTGCCCCATCCTCACTCAGCTGCAGCACCCGGCCCAGGCCTGCACTACGCCGGCTGGGGGGCCGGTCTCGGAGGAGAGGGTGGCGAGCGGGCGCAGGACAGAGGAGGGGGAGACAACGCCCCAGGCCTTCCCTCCCCAGGCGCAGGGGCACCCTAAAGACAGCTGAAGATTGGATGAAAAGCCGCCCCTCCTGGTGACTGGCTGGGGTCACCTGAAAGGAGCCAGCTGAGCTCCCACCAGGTTCCTGCAGAGGGTTTCTGGCCACGGAACCTATCCCGGCAGAGGAGAGCAGCGAGCAGCCTGGCCTCCCGAGGAGACGGGGAGCCCTCTACCCCAACGGACTGTGCCCTCTATCGCCCCTGCCTCAGTAGGTTCTGCCACCCTCCTGCGGCCCCTGCAGCCCCCTCAACACGCCTACTTCTGGGTATGAGGGATGTCAGGGGTGCCAGAGGTCCCAGAGACCTTTGAGTACAAACCTGCCATCCTTGAGGGGAGAAACTTGGCGTAACACCCCGGTGGTCAGCAGACTTTTGGAAATGCAGTTCGATGAGAAGCCAGGATTTCTGCCCTCTGTCCGCATCTTACATTTCTGTGCACCCACACTGAAGAGAATGGTAATACAGAAAAAGAGGAGGAAGGACTGCATTATCACCTACTTCCTTTTGCTGAGAGCATCTCACTGCTTCCAGGGACCCCTGAGCTTCCCCTTGGAGAAGGTGGTGTGACAGACTTGTGGTTGGGGGCACATTTGGGGCCGGAGACCTCAGGCTGGTTCTAGTGTTATCTCCCCGACCTGGAGGTGCTCTTGAGGTCCCATCAGTCCTCCGCCTCTTCCCTTGGGTGTCCCCAGCAGCACCTGGATGCCATTTCAGGGAGGACCACCCAGCACTGGATCTTGTTGTGTAACCACCCAGAACCCAGGAGCTGAGTATTTCCCTATGCACTCTGGTTCTGCACTGTCCAGTAAATCAGTCACCAGTACTACCAGCTCTTTAGCCCTTGAAATGTGGCCGCTCCAAGTGGAAGTGTGCATTGAGTATGTGTTATACAAACTGGATTTTGAAGACAATATGGAGACAAAGTAACATTTCTCATTCATATATTTTTATATAATTACATGTTGAAATGATAATACTTTGATATATTAGACTGAATATCACTAAAATAAAAATTTTTTGATTTACTAATGTTAGTAATGAAAATTAAAACAATGCACTGGTTCACATTATACCTCTAGTGGACAGCGCTGGTAAAGAATATACATCTAAAAGCTTTTCTCCATGTAACCTTTAAAGTAAGATGCAAAATTCCTTTCTTCTACAAAAACATGAAAGATTGTCGTAAGGGCTGCACCCAGGCAATTTTCACAGGTACACGCTTGTTATCAATCTTCTGTTCCATGTGCACTGAATTCTAGGTCTGTGGCAAATGATATCAGCACCGTTTGTGATTTCTGGAGTCCAGGGAGAAAGAAAAAGACAGCGCTCTCCAGCATTCCTGTCACTGTTGAAAACAGACCAAGTCACGTTGCTCCTCTTTCATTATACTCTTGAGACCCTTACAAGAACATACGTCTTTTTTTTTTGTAAAAGTGAAGACCGGATCTTCAGGGCTGGCATCAGAGGGAGATCTCCTAGTGAGGAGATTCAACAGGACCCAACTTTAATTCCCTTCACCTTCTTCTTGGGGGTGGGAGGTGTCTTGATAATCATCCTTACACCCACCACACCATTTGCAGGAGGGCACTGGGCCCCTTCCACACAGGCACAGGAGTGGAATGGGATTCTTTCTGGACACTTCAGCACAGCCCATCTGAGACAGGAGCATTACAATAAAAAAGTTACCGGACGGGGGCAAAAGAAACGCCTGAAGTACAGGCATACCTGGGAAATGTTGCAGGTTCAGTTCCAAACCACCACAATTAAGTGAATATTGCAATAAAGTGAGTCATATAAATTTTTGGTCGCCCACTACATATAGAAGTTGTTTACATTATACTGTAGTCTATGAAGTGCACAACAGCATTATGTCTGAAAACCACAATGTACATAGCTTCATTAAAAAATGCTTTATTGTGGCTGGGCATGGTGGTTCACAACTGTAATCCCAGCACTTTGGGAGGCTGAGGCGGGCGGATCACAAGGTCAGGAGTTTGAGATCAGCTTGGCCAATATGGTGAAACTCCATCTCTACTAAAAATACAAAAATAGCAGAGCGTGGTGGCAGGCGCCTGTAGTCCCAGCTATTCAGGAGACTGAGGAGGGAGAATCGCTTGAACCCAGGAGGCAGAGGTTGCAGTGAGCCGAGATGGCGCCACTGCACTCCAGCCTGGGCGACAGATCGAGACTCCGTCTAAAAACAAACAAACAAACAAAAAAATTTATTGCTAAAAATGCTAATGGTTATCTGGGCTTTCAGTGGGTCATAATCCTTTTGCTGGTAGAGGGTGTTGTCCCAGTGTTGACTGCTGCTAACTGATCAGGGTGGTAGTTGCTAAAGGTTGGACTGGCTGTGGCAATTTCTTAAAATAAGACAACAATGAAGTCTGCTGCATTGATTGACTTTCTTTCAGGAAAGATTTCTCTGTAGCATGTGATGCTGTTTGATAGAATTTTACCAATAGTAGGACTTCTTTCAAAATTGGAGTTAAACCTCTCAAACTCTGCCATTACTTTACCAACTAAGTTTATGATATATTCTAAATTCTGTGTTGTAATTTGAACAATATTCACAGCATCTTTAGTAGGAGTAGATTCCATCTCAAGAAACCGCTTTCTTCACTCATCCATAGGAAGCAATTCCTCATCCATTAAAGTTTTACCATGAGATTGTAGCAATTCAGTCACAACTTCAAGCTCCACTTCAAATTATATTTCTCTTGCTATTTCCACCACATCCACAGTTATTTCCTCCACTGATGTCTTGAACCCCTCCATGAAGGGGTTCAAGTCATCCATAAAGGTTGGAATCAACTTCTTCCAAGCTCCTGTTAATGTTGGTGTTTTGACTGCCTCCCATGAATCACAAATGTTCTTAATGGCATCTAGAATGGTAAATCCTTTCCAGAAGGTTTTTAATTTACTTTGCCCAGATCCGTGAGAGGAATCACTATCTATGACAGCTATAGCCTTACAAAATGTATGTCATAAACAATAAGACTTGAAAGTCAAAATGACTCCTTGATTCATGGGCTGCAGAATGAATGTGTGTTAGCAGGAATGAAAACAATAATCTTCTTCTATGTCTCCATCAGAGCTCTTGGGTGATTCAGTCTTTTGTCAATAAGCAATAATATTTTGAAAGGAATCTTTTTTGCTGAGAAGCAGTGTGCTTAAAATACTCAGTCAACCATGCTGTAAAACGGTGTGTTGTCATCCAAGCTTTGTTGTTCCATTTAAAGGACAAAGGCAGAGTAGATTTAGCATAATTCTGAAGGGCCCTAGGATTTTTAGAATGATAAATGAGCACTGGCTTCAACTTAGCTCACCAACTATATTAGCCCCTAACTAGAGGGTTAGTCTGTCCTTTGAAGCTTTAAAGCCAACCACTGACTTTTCCTCTCAAGCTATAAAGTCCTAGATAGCATCTTCTTCCAGTAGAAGTCTGTCTACATGCAAACTTTGTTGTCGAGTGTAGCCACCCTCCTCAGTGGTCTTAGCTAGATCTTCTGGATTACGTGCTGCAGCTTCTACATCAGCACTTTCTGCTGCACCCTGTGCTTCCAAGCTACGGAGATGACTTCTTTTCTTAAATCACATAAACCAACCTCTGCTAGCTTCAAACATTTTTTCTGCAGTTTCCTCACCTCTTTCAGCCTTCATAGAATTGAAGACTATATCAGCATTGTGTGTCCACTGGAATAGAACTTCTAATTTCCTTCAGGAACTTTTCCTTTGCATTCACAAGTTGGCTACCTGGTGCAAGAGGCCTAGCTTTCAGCCTGTTTCAGCTCTTGACATGCCTTCCTCACTAAACTTAGCTTTTGAGTTAAAATGAGTGATATATAACTCTTCCTTTAACTTGAACACTTATAGGCCATTGTAGGGTTACTAACTGGCCTAATTTCATTATTATTGTTTGTTGTGTGTCAGGGAATAGAGTGGGAAAGAGATGAGAGAATGGAGGGTAAGGCAGTCAGAACACACATTTATTGATTAAGTACACCATCTTGTATAGGCATGGTTATTGGCACCCTATAGTACAACAGTAACATCAAAGATCACTGATCACAGATCACTGTAACAGTTTTTTATTTTATTTTATTTATTTTTGAGATGTAGTCTCGCTCTGTCGCCCAGGCTGGAGTGCAGTGGCGCGATCTCGGCTCACTACAAGCTCTGCCTCCTGGGTTCACGCCAGTCTGCCTCAGCCTCCCGAGTAGCTGGGACTACAGGCGCCCACCACCATGCCCAGCTAACTTTTTTTGTATTTTTAGTAGAGACGGGGTTTCACTATGGTCTCGATCTCCTGACCTCGTGATCCACCTGCCTCAGCCTCCCAAAGTGCTGGAATTATAGGCGTGAGCCACCGTGCCTGGCCAACAGTTATTTATTAATGAAAAAGTTTGAAATATTGTGTGAATTACCAAATGTGACATAGAGATAAAAAGTGAGCACATGCTATTGGAAAAAAAAAATGGCACTGATAGACTTCCTTGATACAGGGTTGTCACAAACCTTCAATCTGTAAAAAACTCAATACCGAAAAAGAGCAATAAAGTGAAGTACAAGAAAATAAAGTGTGCCTATAATATGAATGTGCAAAATATAGTGGTTTTTGAGATCTTTTTTGGTTATTATTCATTTTAACTTTTTATTATAAAATATTTTGAACATAAAAAGTAGAGAAAATAGTATACCAAATCCTCACTTATTCATCACCCACATCCAGTCCTTACTTTTAAAATTTTGTTAATAGACACATAACAATTGTATGCATGTATGGGGCATATGTCATATTTTGAGACAAGCATGCAAGGTGTAATGATCAAACCAGGGTATTTAGGATATCTCTCACCTCAGTCATTTATCTTTCTCTTATGCTAGGAACATTTAAAATTTTCTCTTCTAAACGGATAAATTTCTGGACACATACACCCTCCCAAGACTAAACCAGAAAGAGGTCGAATCCCTGAATAGACCTATAACAAGTTCTAAAATTGAGGCAGCAATTAATAGCCCATCAACCAAAAAAAGTCCAGGACCAGACAGATTCACAGCCGAATTCTACCAGAGGTACAAAGAAGAGCTGGTAACATTCCTTCTGAAACTATTCCAATCAATAGAGAAAGAGGGAATCCTCCCTAACTCATTTTATGAAGCCAGCATTATCCTGATACCAAAGGCTGACAGAGACACAACAAAAAAAGAAAATTTCAGGCCAATATCCCTGACGAACATCAATGTGAAAATCCTCAATAAAATACTGGCAAACTGAATCCAGCAGCACATCAAAAAGCTTATCCACCATGATCAAGTCGGCTTCCTCCCTGGGATGCAAGGTTGGTTCAACATACACAAATCAATAAACGTAATCCATCACATAAAGAGAACCAATGACAAAAACCACATGATTATCTCAACAGATACAGAAAAGGTCTTTGACAAAATTCAATAGCTCTTCAGGCTAAAAACTCTCAATAAACTAGGTATTGATGGAACACATCTCAAAATGATGAGAGCTATTTATGACAAACCCACAGCCAATATCATACTGCATGGGCAAAAGCTGGAAGCATTCCCCTTGAAAACCGGCAAAAGACAAGGATGCCCTCTCTCACCACTCCTATTCAACATAGTATTGGAAGTTCTGGCCAGGGCAATCAGACAAGAGAAACAAATAAAGGGTATTCAATTAGGAAAAGAGGAAGTCAAATTGTCTCTGTTTGCAGATGACATAACTGTATATTTAGAAAACCCCATTGTCTCAGCCCTAAATCTCCTTAAGCTGATAAGCAACTTCAGCAAAGTCTCAGGACACAAAATCGACATGCGAAAATTATAAGCATTCTTACACACCAATAACAGGCAAACAGAGAGCCATATCATGAGTGAACTCCCATTCACAATTGCTACAAAGAGAATAAAATACCTAGGAATACAACTTACAAGGGAAGTGAAGGACCTCTTCAAGGAGAACTACAAACCATCAATCGCTCAAGGAAATAAGAGAGGACACAAACAAACGGAAAAACATTCCACGCTCATGGATGGAAAGAATAAATATTGTGAAAATGGCCATACTGCCCAAAGTAATTTATACATTCAATGCAGAAAGCTGAAACTGGGTCCTTTCCTTACACCTTATACAAAAGTTAACTCAAGATGGATTAAAGACTTAAACGTAAGACCTAAAACCATAAAAACCCTAGAAGAAAGCCTAGGTAATACCATTCAGGACATACACATGGGCAAAGACTTCATGACTCAAACTCCAAAAGCAATGGCAACAAAAGTCAAAATTGACAAATGGGATCTAATTAAACTAAAGAGCTTCTGCACAGCAAAAGAAACTATCATCAAAGTGAACAGGCAACCTACAGAATGGGAGAAAATTTTTACAATCTATCCATCTGACAAAGGGCTAATATCCAGAATCTACAAAGAACTTAAACAAGAAAAAAACAGCCCCATCGAAAAGTGGGCAAAGGATATGAACAGACACTTCTCAAAAGAAGACATTTATGCAGCCAACAAACATATGAAAAAAAAGCTCATCATCACTGGTCATTAGAGAAATGCAAATCAAAACCACATTGAGAAACCATCTCATGCCAGTTAGAATGGTGATCATTAAAAAGTCAGGAAACAACAGATGCTGGAGAGGATGTGGAGAAACAGGAATGCTTTTACATTGTTGGTGGAAGTGTAAATTAGTTTAACCATTGTGGAAGACAGTGGTGATTCCTCAAGGATCTAGAAGTAGAAATACCATTTGACCCAGCAATCCCATTACTGGGTATATACCCAAAGGATTATAAATCATTCTACTGTAAAGACTCACGCACACCTATGTTTATTGCAGCACCGTTCACAATGGCAAAGTCTTGGAATCAACCCAAATGTCCATCAATGATAGACTGGATAAAGAAAAAGTGGCAAATATACACCATGGAATACTATGCAACCATAAAAAAGGATGACTTCATGTCCTTTGTAGGCACTTGGATGAAGCTGGAAACCATCATTCTCAGCAAACTAACACAAGAACAGAAAACCAAACACTGCATGTTCTCACTCATAAGTGAGAGTTGAACAATGAGAACACATGGACACATGGAGGGGAACATCACACACCGGGGCCTGTTATGGGGTGGGGGGCTAGGGGAGGGATGGCATTAGGAGAAATACCTAATGTAGATGATGGGTTGATGGGTGCAGCAAACCACTATGGCACTTGTATACCTATGTAACAAACCTGCATGTTCTGCACATGTACCCCGAACTTAAAGTATAATAAAAAATAATAAATTTTCTCTTCTAGCTATTATAAAATATATTATTAACCTACTGTGCTGTTGAACAATATAAATTATTCCTTCTTTCGAGCTGTAACTTTGTACCCATTAACCAACCTCTCTTCATGACACCCTGTCTCCCCACCCCCTGCAACTTCCAGCCTCTGGTAGTTATCAATCTTCCTTCTACTTGCATGAGATCACCTTTTTTGGCTCCCATATATTGCTGAGAACATGTGATACTGGCTTTCCTGGCTTATTTCACCTAATATAATGACCTTGAGTTCCAATCTATGTTGCTGCAAATGACGGAACTTCATTTTTTTTAATGTTGCTGCAAATGATGGAATTTCATTTTTTTAAATGGTGAAACAGTATTCCATTGTATAAGTTAAGTCTCATTTTCTTTTTTCATTCATTCATTGATAGACACTTAGGTGATTCCATATGCTGGCTATTGTGAATAGTGCTTCAGTAAACATGGAGGTCAAGTGTCCCTGTGATATACCAATTTCCTGTCTTTTGGGTAAATGCCCAGTAGTGGGGATGGCTGGATCATACGGTAGTTCTACTTTCAGTTTTTTGAGAAACCTCTATACTGTTTTTCATAATGACTGTAGTGATTTGTATACCCACCAACAGTGTGTAAGAGTTCTCTTTTCTCCATATTCTTGCCAGCATTTTTTTTTTTTCGGTCTCTAGTCATTCTAACTTCTAACTGGGGTCAGATGATATCTCATTGTGGTTTTGATTTGCATTTCCCTGATGGCTAGTGATGTTAAACATTTTTTCATATACTCGGCCATTTGTATGTCTTCTTTTGAGAAATGTCTCTTCATGTCCTTTGCCTACTTTTTAAAAGGGATTTTTTTTTTTTTTTGGTGTTGAGTTCTTTGTATATTCTGAATATTAGTCCCTGAATATTAGTCCCTTGATGGATGAATAGTTTGCACATATTTTCCTCCGCTCTACAGATTGTCTCTTCACTCTGTTGACTGTTTCTTTTGTTTTGCAGTATCTTTTTAGCTTAATATAGTCCCATTTGTCTACTTTTGTTTTTGAGATCTTAGCCACAAAATTTTTGCCTTGACCAATGTCCTGAAACATTTCCCCTGTGGTTTCTTCCAGTAGTTTCATAATTTCAGGTCTTATATTTATGTCTTTAATCATTTTAATTTTTGTATATGGTGAGACATTAGGGGTCTAGTTTCATTATTCTGCAGATGAATATTCAGTTTTCTCAGTACCATTTATTTAAGAGGGTATCCTTTCCCTGATGTATATTCTTGGCACCGTTGGTGAAAATCAGTTGGTGGTAAACATATGGATTTATTTCTGGGTTTTCTATTCTGTTCCATTGGTCTGTGTGTCTGTTTATACCAATTGGGTTACCATAGCCCTGTAATGTTTTGAAGTCAAGTAGTGTGATGCTTCCAGCTTTTTCTTTTTTGCTCAGGGTTGCTTTGGCTATTCTGATCCTTTTGTGATTTCATATGAACTTTGGTATTTTTTTTTTTCAATTTTTGTGACAAATGACAATAGTATTTTGATAGACATTGCCTTGAATCAATAGTTTACTTTGGGTAGTATGGTCATTTTAATGATATTAATTCTTCTGATTCATGCACATGGAGTGTCTTTCCATTTGTTTATTTCTTTCATTAGTGTTTTATAGTTTCCCTTGTAGAGACCTTTCACCTTTTTGGTTAGATCCTAGGTGTTTCATCTTTTAATTATTGTAAATGGGATTGTCTTCTTGATTTATTTTTCAGCTTTTTCATCATTGGTGCATCAAAACACTACTAATATTATACTTTGAAATTTTACTGAAGTTATCAGTTGTAAGGGTTTTCCTTGGTAGAGTCTTTAGGTTGTTCTATATATAAGATCATGCCATCTACAGAAAGTGACAAATTTAGTTGCCTTTTCCAATTTTCTTTTCCAATTTAGATGCCTTTTATTTATTTCTCTTGCCTGATTGCTCTGGCTAGAACTTCCAGTTCTATGTTGAATAAGAGTGGTGAAAGTGGGCATCCTGTTCTGGTTCCAGTTTTTAGAAGAAGGTCTTTCAGCTTTTCCCCATTTCATATGATGTCAGCTGTGAATTTGTCACATATGGTCTTTATTATGTTGAGGTATGTTCCTTGTATGTCTAATTTGTTGAGTTTTTTTTAACATGAAGGGATACTGAATTTATCAGACAATTTTCTGCATCTATTGAGATAATCACATAGTTTTTTCCTTCATTCTACTGATGTGATCTATCACATTTATTGATTTGCATGTGTTGAACCATCCTTGCATCTTTGGGTAAATCACACTTGATCATAGCATATTATCTTTTTGGTGTATTGTTGAATTCAGCTTGCTAGCATTTTGTTGATGATTTTTATGCCTGTGTTCATCAGGGAAATTGGCCTGTAGCTTTTTTTGTCGCGTCCTTCTCTGGTTTTGGTGTCAGGGTTATGCTGGCCTTGTAGAATGAGTCAGGAAAAATTCCCTCCTCTTCAATTGTTTTTGAAACAGTTTGTGAAGAATTGGTGTTCGTTTTTCTCTGTAAGTTTGGTAGGGTTCAGCAATAAAGTCATGCACTACTGGGCTTTTCTTTGTTGGGAGACTTATTACTGATTCACTCTCATTACCAGTTATTGGTCTGTTCAGGTTTTCTATTTCTTCCAGGTTCAATCTTGGAAGGTTGTATGTGTCCAGGAATTGAGCCATTTCCTCTAGGTTTTCCATTTTGTTGGCATATAGTTGTTCATAGTAATCTCTGATGATCCCTTGTGTTTCTGTGGTATTAGTTATAATGTCTTCTTTTTCATTTCTGATTTTATTTGACTCTTCTTCCTTTTTTCATGGTTAGTCTAGCTAGGAGGTTTATCAATTTTGTGTATCTTTTTTTAAAAAATGCACTTTTTGTCTCATTGATCCTTTGTATTGTTTTTTAGTCTCTATTTTGTTTTGTTCTGATATTTACTATACTTTTCCTTCTACTAATTTTGGGTTTGGTTTGTCATTGCTTTTCTAGCTCCTTGAGGTGTATCACTAGGCTGTTTATTTAAAATATTTCTGCTTTTGTGATGTAGGCATTTAGCGCTATAGACTTTCCTAAAAGGAAAAAAAGCACTGCTTTTCTGTATCCCATAGGTTTGGGCATGTTGCATTCCCATTTTCATTTGCTTAAATATATTTTAAAAAATTTCCTCTCAATTTCTTCATCAACCCAGTGGTCATTCAGGAGCATACTGTTTAATTTCCATGTATTTGTACAGTTTCCAAAGCTCCTCTTGTCATTTATTTCTAGTTTTATTCCATTGTAGTTTAAAAAGATGCTTGATATGATCTTAATTTTAAAATGTGCTGAGATTTATTCTGTGGTCTAACATATGGCCTATCCTGGAGAATGTTCCATGTGCTGATGAGAAGAATGTGTATTCTGCAGCTTTTGGATAAAATATTTTGTAAGTGTTAAGTCAAATTTGATCTAAAGTCCAGTTTATTTATTTTCTGTTCTTACTAAAATCCAGTAAAAATCCAATGTTTCTTCATTGATTCTTCTGTCTAGGTATCTGTTAAATGGTGAGAGTAGATTGTTGAAGTCCCCAACTATTACTGTATTGGAGTCTATCTCTCCCTATAGATGTAATATTTACCTTATATATCTGGGTGCTTCAGTGTGGGGTACATGTATACTGAGCATTGTTATAGGTTGGTGTGAAAGTTATTGCAGTTCTTGCTTTTAATGTCAAAAACTACAATTACTTTGGCACCAATCTAATATATCCCCTTGCTGAATTGATCCATTTATCATGTATAATGACCTTTTTATCTTTTTATAGTTTTTGACTTAAAGTCTGTTTTATGAGGTATAACTATAGCTATTCCGGATCACTTTTGTTTTCCATTTGTGTGGAATGTGTGGAATATCTCTTTCCATCCTTCACTTTCGGTCTGTATGTGTCTTTACAAGTGAAGTGAGTTTCTTGTTGGCAGCATATAGTTGGGTTATTTTTAAAAATGCATTCAGTGGCACCAACCCAATTCCCATCAATCAACGAGTGGATAAAGAAACTGTGTTCTCTCTCTATTTTTATATATATATATATAATATATGTGTGTTTTATGATGGAATACTACTCAGCCATAAAAAGCCATGAATTAATGGCATTTGCAGTAACCTGGATGAGACTAGAGACTATTATTCTAAGTGAAGTAACTCAGGAATGGAAAACCAAACATCATATGTTCTCACTCATAAGTGGGAGCTAAGCTATGAGGATGCAAAGGCATAAGAATGACACAATGGACTTTGGGGACTTAGGGGGAAAGGGTGGGAAGTGGGTAAGGGATAAAAGACTACAAAGAGGGTGCAGTGTATTCTGCTTGGGTTATGGGTGCATCAAAATCTCACAAATCACCAGTAAAGAACTTAATAATGTAACCAAACATCATCTCATCATCTGTTCACCAATAACCTATGGAAATTTAAAAAAAAAAAAATGGATTCAGCTAATCTATATCTTTTTTTTTTTTTTTTTTGAGACAGAGGGAGTCTCACTCCGTAGCCCAGGCTGGAGTGCAGTGGCATGATCTTGGCTCACTGCCACCTCCACCTCCTGGGTCCTGGTTCAAGCAATTCTCCTGCCTTAGCCTCCCAAGTAGCTGGGATTACAGGCATGCGCCACCATGCCCAGCTAATTTTTGTATTTTTAGTAGAGAAAAGGTTTCACCATGTTAGCCAGGCTGGTCTTGAACTCCTGACATTGTGATCCACCCACCTCAGCCTCTCAAAGTGCTGGGATTACACGTGAGCCACTGCCCCCGGCCCAGCTAGTCTATAACTTTTAAGTGGGAAACGTAATCAGTTCCCATTCAAGGTTATTACTGATAGGTGAGGACTTACTCTTGCCATTTTGTTAATTGTTTTCTAGTTGTTTTGTGCATCCTTTATTCATTTCTTCCTCTCTTACTGGTTTTCATTGTGCTTTGGTGGTTTTCTCTAGTGGTAACATTTGATTCCTTTCTTTTTCTCATTTGTATCTGCTCCACCAGTGAGTTTCATGTTTTCATGATGGAAGTATCATTCCTTTGCTTTCACATGTAGAACATGTTAAGCATTTCTTGTAGGGTTGGTATAGTGGTGATGAATTCCCTCAGTTTTTGCTTGACTGGGAAAGACTTTATTACTCTTTCATTTTTGAAGGACAACTTTGCCAAGTATAGTGTTCTTGGGTGACAGTTTTCTTTTTCCTTTAGCACTTTTTTTTTTTTTTGGTTATAACTCTTACAACATTTATATTGCAGTATATCAGAATACTGTAAAATATACAAATCTTGAAAGTACAGATCGATGAATGCTTACATATTTATATACTGATGCAAAAAATACCAGCTCACAATATAGGACATTTCCAGTTCTTCGAAAGGCCCTCCCGAGTCTCCTTGTAGTTAATCTCCTCTGCCAAAGGCAGCCACTATTCTGAGTTCTACCATTACAGATTAATATTGCCCTTTTTCAACTTCAGATGAATGGACTCACATAGTATGTACTCTTCTGTATCTGGTTTCTTTTTTTATTATTATTATACTTTAAGTTCTAGGGTACATGTGCACAACGTGCATGTTTGTTACATATGTATACATGTGCCTTGTTGGTGTGCTGCACCCATTAACTCGTCATTTACATTAGGTATATCTCCTAATGCTATGCCTTTAGCACTTTTAATGTATTATCACATTCTCTCCTTGCCTGTAAGGTTTCTGCTGAGGAATCTATCACTCTGATGGGAGTTCCCTTATATGTGATTTGACTTTTCTCTTGCTGTTTTTAGAATTTTTTTTTGGTCTGGCTTTTGACAGTTATAAGCTGTAATGTTCATCAAGCGATAATATACCTTGGGGAAGACTTTTTCGGGTTCAATCTATTTGGGTATCTTTAAGTTTCCTGTATCTGGATGTCTAGATCTCTTCCAAGATGTAGGAAGTTTTCAGCTATTATTTCATTAAATAGGTTCTCTATGCCTTTGCCCATCTCTTTTTCTTCTGGAATACCCAATATTCAAATTTCATTTATGGTGTCTCATAGGCTCTCTTTCTCTTTTGTTCTTTGTTGTTCTTCTTCAGTTTTTCGGTTATTTCAAAAGACCTGT
Organism: Theropithecus gelada; assembly: GCF_003255815.1. Classification (NCBI taxonomy): domain Eukaryota; kingdom Metazoa; phylum Chordata; class Mammalia; order Primates; family Cercopithecidae; genus Theropithecus; species Theropithecus gelada. The sequence continues at coordinate 57,583,974 of NC_037670.1, read as the reverse complement.
CTTCAAATTCAGAAATTCTTTCTTCTGCTTGGTCTAGTCTATTGTTGAAACTCTTGATTATATTTTTAACTTCATTCATTGAACCCTTCAGTCCCAGGATTTCTGTTTGGTTCTTTTTAACGATATCTATCTCTGCTGAATTTCTTAATCAGATGATAAAATGTTTTTCTAATTTATCTGTATTATTATTTATTTCTAGTTTTATTCCACTGTAGTCTGAAAAGGTACTTGATATTATCTTAATTTTAAAATTTGTTAAGATTTATTTTGTGGCCAAACATATGGCCTATCCTGGAGAATTCCATGTGCTGATGAGAAGAACGTATTCTGCAGTTTTTGTTCTGTGTTCTCTTGTATCTCACTGAACTTGTTTAATAATATTATTTAAAATTCTTTTTTGGGCATTTCATGTATTTCTTTTTCATTCAAACCTGTTCCTAGAGAATTATTGTGTTCCTACAGAGGCATTCTGTTTCCTTGCTTTTTCATGTTTCTTGTATCCTTACACTCATACTTGTGCGTCTGGTCTGTCTCTTCTTTCAATTTGATGGACTGGCTTTCATAGGAAAAGACTTTTCCTGATAGATGTATCTATAGTATTGGTTGGGTAGGATGCTTTGCCATTTTGGGTGGGTGCAGTAGTTTACTTTCCATATAATTTCTTCAGCTATAATCAGTGTCAGTGTTATCTGTGAGTTCCTCAGTGGACTGGGCTGTGGTTGTTTGTGAAGGCTGTGGCAAGTCTTTGCTGGGGACGGGGATGCCAGGTGGGGCAGTCTTTGGGCCCCAGTGGTGGCAGTTGTGGGTCAAGCCTGCTGATCTTCCTCCCCTACTCCCGCCCCCCAGCAGTGTGCATGACCTGCTCAGTGGGTGGGGCAAATTGATCCCCAAGACCCTGGACATTGCATGTGGTCACTGATAGGGGCTGTGTCAGTCAGGGCAGACCTGCCCTTAGGCCCCACAATAGTGCACATAGATGCAGGCTCCAGCAGGCAGGGCTGGTCAATCCCCAGATGCCTGGACAACATGTGCAGACTCTGGCAGACTGGGCAGGTCTCTTCTCAGACCAGCAGAGGCATGTGCAGATGCTAATGGCAGCAGGTGGAGCGGATTGATCACCAGTCCCCAGACAATGTACATGGCAACTGGCAGGGATGACACTGGGCAGTATAGAGCTATCCTCAGCTCTCTCAAGGGTACACACAGGCACAGGCTGTGGTGGGTTGAACAGGTTGATCCCCAGGCCCTCGGATGGTATGTTTGGGTACCAGCAGTGGTGGCAGAGTAGGGGGCAGGCCTGTCATGAGAACCCACGATGGTGCATGCAGGCACTAGAAGTGGCAGGTGGGATGGGCTGATCCCACGGTCACCTTGACAACATGCATTAGTGTGGGCAGAGATGGTGGGCAGGTGGCCTACCTGATGGTGCATGCACTTGCCAACTGTGGTGGGCAGGGCGGGTTGATCCTCAGGTCCCCTTTATGGCATACTTCAGTGCCAGTGGTGGTGATAGATGCAGCAGACCTGTTTTCAGTTTCCAGGATGGTGCCTGGCAAACCAGTCCCCAGGTCCCTTGAAGGTATAGTGCAGATGCACAGTGGCTCTACTGCTGGAGGTTGGAGGATGGGGTTGCTGTCGATGGCAGTGGCCCAACCCAGGCAGCTCTCAGGCTTTGGGGAGCATGAATTCCAGTTCCCTTTGTTCTGGTGACTGCCTCCCCAGTGCACAGTATCACTGATTCCCTGCGGCATAGAATGCTGTATGAGTTAGAGTCCTGGGATCTGGCTATACTGCTGGGTCCAGCCAGTGTTGTGATGCTGCCTTCTGGATGGATGTCAGTCGGGGGGATGTCAGAGGGATGTGGAGATACAGGGGCTGTTGAGTCCCAGGGAAGTATGTAGTCTGGTGGAGGCTGGACTCTCAAAATAGTGCCATGCTGCAGCTGCCTTGGTCTAGGGGTGTGTCGGGGACCCAGAGTGAAGTTCTTCTCTGAACTAATGGCATTGGAAGACTTGAGGATGCTCCTTAGACTAGTCTCAGGGCCCACAAGGGCTGAGGGGCTCTCCTGTGGCTAGGATTGTAGGAGTCAGCAGTGGCAATCTAGACTGCTGAAGATCTCTTGCTTTTCTTCTCTCCGCATTGGGGGGTTTCTCCTGGCTCAGAGCTGATCGCAGCTGGGCCAGCTGCTTTGCTTCCCTCTCCTTCCAAGCCTCAGATGTTCCCCATCACTTCTCTGGTGAATTCCATTGTTCTCTGAGAAGCTCCATTTGATATGTGATTGTTCAGTTTTGGTCCTTCTTTGTGCAGAAGTGCCAGGTGTCTCTAGTCAGCTATCTTGAAGCCCTTCTCTCTGGATGGACAAAATATTGTTTACACTTCGTGGCTTGTTCTGGGAGGCTCACAGATCTCATCCCATATAAGTAGTGAGGGGAAAAAAGAGGTGGCTGCCCAAGGTTTCTCCTTCTAGCTCTGATTGGCTCAACATCCACTGGGCAACACACATCAACCTTTCAAGACAAGGAGAATGGTAGGGGATGTGTGAAGTGGTGATGGTGTATGTGAAAACCCTTGGCTTCCTTCACATGATCAGTCTGAAAGATAGAGACTACATGGAGAATGTCTCAAGAAAATCCCTCCTTTCACACTCCTCTGACTATACCACAGACCTAGACTCTTCACAGTTGAGCAAAAGCTTGGGTGGGAGCTCATTTCTTCTCCCACTGTGTTTCAACTTCTCAAGGAATTGTGGAATGAGAGAGAGCAGAGGATTTTTAATATTTGCTGATTATCCACTACGTGCAAGCTTGGTATAAACAATAGGTAGTATAATCTCCATTTTAGAGTTGAGGAAACTGAGACTGGAGGTTAAATCACTTGCTGTAAGACACAAAGCCAGTAATTAGTAGACTCAGGACTTGAGCAAGACTGTCCATCTTCAGAGCCCATGGTCTTTCCATGACACCAGCAGTGGACAGTTAGGTCCACAGGGACTCTCTCACATCTACTCTGTGCTCTCATTCTTGGCATTCAAAGAATGTTAGGCACTGAGAACCGCTGTGGACTGAATGTCTGTGTCCCCCCAAATGTCATATGTTGAAACTGAATCCCCAATCCGATGGTGTTTGAAGGTGGGCCCTTTCGGAAATGAAGTCATGAGGGGGAGGGAGCCCTCATGAATGGGATTAGTTGCCCCAGAGAGACTCCCTCACCCCTTCTGCCAAGTGACTGTGCAGCAAGAAGACAGTCATCTACGAACCACGAAGCCGACACTCACCAGACACCGCACCTACTGCCTTCCTGACCTTGGGCCTCCAGAACTCTAAGAAATAAATTTCCTTTGTTTATAAACCACCCAGCCTATGGCATTTCGTTATAGCAGCCTGAACAGATTGTGACAAGAATTCAAACTACTAAGGATCACTTTAGCTGAGAAATGCTTGGGCGTAGATTGGGTAGAAAGGCTGGTGTAGTGCAAGTCAGAAGAAAACGTAGTTAAAATGGAGGCACTCCTCTCCCCCCCTACAGAGTGACAGAAAGGAGAGAAGAGTTCTGCTTTAGGACAAAGCATTTCAAACAGCACGCAGATCCTCTGGAAAAAGACACAGAGCCAAATGTGGGCAGAGGCTCAGGGACTGAGGGGGAAACCAGAAGCTGAGTTTCTTTCCTCTAGTGCCAGAGAAATTCTCCAAGGTGGGATTGGGATTGTGGTGAATGACCTCGGATCAAGATCCAGGGGCTGTGGGAAAGCCACAGGAACTCCTGACAATGAACATTTTATTTTTATTTATTTATTTTTTATTCTACTTTAAGTTCTAGGGTACATATGCACAATGTGCAGGTTTGTTACATATGTATACATGTACCATGTTGGTGTGCTGCACCCATTAACTCGTCATTTACATTAGGTATATCTCCTAATGCTATCCCTCCTCACACTCCCAAAAATAGGATCCAGTGTGTGATGTTCCCCTCCCCGTGTCCAAGTGATCTCATTGTTCAATTCCCACCTATGAGTGAGAACAAGCAGTATTTGGTTTTCTGTTCTTGTGATAGTTTGCTGAGCATGATGGTTTCCAGCTGCATCCATGTCCCTGCAAAGGACACGAACTCATCCTTTTTTATGGCTGCATAGTATTCCATGTGCCACATTTTCTTAATCCAGTCTGTCACTGATGGACATCTGGGTTGATTCCAAGGCTTTGCTATTGTGAATAGCGCCGCAATAAACCTATGTGTGCATGTGTCTTTATAGCAGCATGACTTACAATCCTTGGGTATATCCCCAGTAATGGGATGGCTGGGTCAAATGGTATTTCTAGTTCTAGATCCTTGAGGAATTGCCACACTGTTTTCTGCAATGGTTGAACTAGTTTACAGTGCCACCAACAGTGTAAAAGTGTTCCTATTTCTCCACATCCTCTCCAGCACCTGTTGTTTCCTGATTTTTTAATGATTGCCATTCTAACTGGTGTGAGATGGTATCTCATTGTGGTTTTGATTTGCATTTCTCTGATAGCGAGTGATGATGAGCATTTTTTCATGTGTCTGTTGGCTGTATGAATGTCTTCTTTTGAGAAGTGTCTGTTCATATCCTTTGCCCACTTTTTGATGGGGTTGTTTTTTTCTTCTAAATTTGATTGAGTTCTTTATAGGTTCTGGATATTAGCCCTTTGTCAGATGAGTAGATTGCAAAAATTTTCTCCCATTCTGTAGGTTGCCTGTTCACTCTGATGGTAGTTTCTTTTGCTGTGCAGAAGTTCTTTAATTAGATCCCATTTGTCAATTTTGGCTTTTGTTGCCATTGCTTGTGGTGTTTTAGACATGAAGTCCTTGCCCATGCCTATGTCCTGAATGGTATTACCTAGGTTTTCTTTTTAGGATTTTAATGGTTTTAGGTCTAAGATTTAAGTCTCTAATCCATCTTGAATTAATTTTCGTATAAGGAATAAGGAAAGGATCCAGTTTCAGCTTTCCTACTTATGGCTAGCCAATTTTCCCAGCACCATTTATTAAATAGGGAATCCTTCCCCCATTTCTTGTTTTTGTCAGGTTTGTCAAAGATCAGATGGCTGTAGATGTGTGGTATTATTTCTGAGGGCTCTGTTCTGTTCCATTGGTCTATATCTCTGTTTTGGTACCAGTACCATGCTGTTTTGGTTACTGTAGCCTTGTAGTATAGTTTGAAGTCAGGTAGCGTGATACCTCCAGCTTTGTCCTTTTGGCTTAGGATTGCCTTGGAGATGCGGGCTCTTTTTTGGTTCCATATGAACTTTAAGCAGTTTTTTTTCCAATTCTGTGAAGAAAGTCATTGGTAGCTTAATGGGGATGGCATTGAATCTATAAATTACCTTGGGCAGTATGGCCATTTTCACCATATTGATTCTTCCTATCCATGAGCATGGTATGTTCTTCCATTTGTTTATGTCCTCTTTTATTTCACTGAGCTGTGGTTTGTAGTTCTCCTTGAAGAGGTCCTTTACATCCCTTGTAAGTTGGATTCCTAAGTATTTTATTCGTTTTGGATAAAAGGTATTGTGAATGGGAGTTCATTCATGATTTGGCTCTCTGTCTGTTACAGGTATATAAAAATGCTTGTGATTCTTGCACATTGATTTTGTATCCTGAGACTTTGCTGAAGTTGCTTATCAGCTTAAGGAAATTTTGGGCTGAGACAATGGGGTTTTCTAAACATACAATCATGTCATCTGCAAACAGGGACAATTTGACTTCTTCTTTTCCTAACTGAATACCCTTGATTTCTTTCTCTTGCCTGATTGCCCTAGCCAGAACTTCCAACACTATGTTGAATAGGAGTGGTGAGAGAGGGCATCCCTGTCTTGTGTCAGCTTTCAAAGGGAATGCTTCCAGTTTTTGCCCATTCAGTATGATATTGGCTATGGGTTTGTCATAAATAGCTCTTATTATTTTGAGATACGTTCCATCAATACCGAATTTATTGAGAGTTTTTAGCAAGAAGGGCTGTTGAATTTTGTCAAAGGTCTTTTCTGCATCTATTGAGATAATCACGTGGTTTTTGTCTTTGGTTCTGTTTATATGCTGGATTACATTTACTGATTTGCGTATGTTGAACCAGCCTTGCATCCCAGGGATGAAGCCCACTTGATTATGGGTGGCTAAGCTTTTTGATGTGCTGCTGGATTCGGTTTGCCAGTATTTTATTGAGGATTTTTGCATCGATGTTCGTCAGGGATATTGGTCTAAAATTCTCTTTTTTTGTTGTACCTCTGTCAGGCTTTGGTATCAGGATGATGTTGGCCTCGTAAAATGAGTTAGGGAGGATTCCCTCTTTTTCTATTGATTGGAATAGTTTCAGAAGGAATAGCACCAGCTCCTCCTTGTACCTCTGGTAGACTTTGGCTGTGAATCCGTCTGGTCCTGGACTTTTTTTGGTTGGTAGGCTATTAATTATTGCCTTGATTTCAGAGCCTGCTATTGGTCTATTCAGGGATTCAACTTCTTCCTCGTTCAGTCTTGGGAGAGTGTATGTGTCCAGGAGTTTATCCATTTCTTCTAGGTTTTCTAGTTTATTTGCATAGAGGTGTTTATAGTATTCTCTGACGGTAGTTTGTATTTCTTTGGGGTCGGTGGTGATATCCCCTTTATCATTTTTTATTGCATCTATTTGATTCTTCTCTCTTTTCTTCTTTATTAGTGTTGCTAGCAGTCTATCAATTTTTTGATCTTTTTTTTTTTTTTGAGATGGAGTCTTGCTCTGTTGCCCAGGCTGGAGTGCAGTGGCCAGATCTCAGCTCACTGCAAGCTCCGCCTCCCGGGTTTACGCCATTCTCCTGCCTCAACCTCCCAAGTAGCTGGGACTACAGGGGCCTGCCACCTCGCCTGGGTAGTTTTTTGTATTTTTTAGTAGAGACAGGGTTTCACCATGTTAGCCAGGATGGTCTCAATCTCCTGACCTCATGATCCGCCTGTCTCAGCCTCCCAAAGTGCTGGGCTTGAGCCACCACGCCCAGCCGTTGATCTTTTCAAAAAACCAGCTCCTGGATTCATTGATTTTTTGGAGGGTTTTCTGTGTGTCTATCTCCTTCAGTTCTGCTCTTAGTTATTTCTCGCCTTCTGCTAGCTTTTGAATGTGTTTGTTCTTGCTTCTCTAGTTCTTTTAATTGTGATGTTAGGGTGTCAATTTTAGATCTTTCTTGCTTTTGCTTGTGGGCATTTAGTGCTATAAGTTTCCCTCTACACACTGCTTTAAATGTGTCCCAGAGATTCTGGTATGTTGTAGCGTTGTTCTCATTGGTTTCAAAGAACACCTTTATTTCTGCCTTCATTTCATTATGTACCCATTAGTCATTCAGGAGCAGGTTGTTCAGTTTCCATGTAGTTGAGCGGTTTTGATTGAGTTTCTTAGTCCTGAGTTCTAGTTTAATTGCACTGTGGTCTCAGAGACGGTTCGTTATAATTTCTGTTCTTTTACATTTGCTGAAGAATGCTTTACTTCCAACTATGTGGTCAATTTTGGAATAAGTGTGATGTCATGCTGAGAAGAATGTATATTGTGTTGATTTGGGGTGGAGAGTTCTGTAGATGTCTATTAGGTCCGCTTGTTGCAGAGTTGAGTTCAATTCCTGGATATCCTTATTAACTTTGTCTCGTTGATCTGTCTAATGTTGACAGTGGGGTGTTAAAGTATCCTATTATTATTGTATGGGAGTCTAAGTCTCTTTGTAAGTCTCTAAGGACTTGCTTTATGAATCTGGGTGCTACTGTATTGGGTGCATATATATTTAGGATAGTTAGCTCTTCCTGATGAATTGATCCCTTTACCATTATGTAATGACCTTGTCTCTTTTGATCTCTGATGGTTTAAAGTCTGTTTTATCAGAGACATTTTACTTTTTTAATTTATTTTTTAAAAAAGAGATGTCACTATGTTGCCCAGGCTGGTCTCAAACTCTTGGATTCAAGTTATCCTCCTGTCTTAGCCTCCCAAAGTGCTGGGATTACAAGTGTGAGCCACTGTGCCTGGCCCAACTATGAACATTTTAATTGATAAATTAGAAAATGTTCAAAACACTTAAAATTAGGTAGTGATGCCAACAGCCTGCCTCACCCATGCCAGGAGCCTTACCATGTAAAGCATGGTCCCAAGCTTTTTTGTCATCAGGAACTGGTTTTGTAGAAGGCTATTTTTCCATGGACCAGGGGGTGGTGGGGATGATTTCAGAATGAAACTTCCACCTCAGATCAGGCATTAGATTCTCATAAGGACCATGCAACCTAGACCTCTCTCCTGCACAGTTCACAACAGGGCTCACATTCCTATGGGAATCTAATACCACTGCTGATCACACAGGAGGCAGAGCTCAGGTGGTAACGCTCGCTTGCCACTCACCTCCTGCTGTACGACCCAGTTCCTAACAGGCCACAGATCAGTACCAGTCTGCAGCCTGAGGGTTGGGAACCCCAGATGTAAGGCATCCCTTTGTGAGAAGACAAGCTCTGGGCCATTAATTCCTGCAGCCAGCTGCTCTGTGCACATGGGGTGAGGGGCAGGAAGGAGTCAGGAAGGAGACCTCTGGTCCCCGGTACAGCTATTCTCACAATGGCCACTGGTCGATCTCCCCGGTCCCTGCCATGGCCCCTCTGCTCTCTGCACCTGCTGGCCTCAATGTGGAGCCTCTCTGAGAAACAGCTCCTCCCTCCCCAGCCACCTTCTGTGTACAGTTCAACTTCTATCGCCTTAGATCTGCTTCCCCATCAGTCAAGCCACCTCTCCTATTTCAAAAATTACTCAACACTTTTTGTTTTTGGCCTGTTATAGATTTTTTGAAGTTCAGTGATATCTGGGAAGGACAGATGAAAGTGAGCATTCAGTTTGCATCTCAAGTCATGACATTTGTCTTGTAAACGACCTCTGCTTCCATTTCACTGGAGGAAGCTGGCCAGGTGGAGTCTTCTTCCCCATAGGTGGCTGTGACATCAGGTGAGCTGCTCAGTCTCTTCTGACTTAATTCCTGTCCACATGACGAGGTCCTGGATGAGATTAGTATCCATCAAACTTGTTCCTGTAATATACCCCTTCTATCAGGTAAAACTGACAGCAGGATTCCAGTATATAAAACAAGCTAAACTGGTATTTTCTTTTTCAGAATACATACTTAAGTGCTGAAGAGTAACTAAAACATTTTTTAATCAGAGAAAAAGGCCCTGGCCAGGGGCAGTGGCTCACGCCTGTAATCCCAGCACTTTGGGAGGCCGAGATGGGGGGATCACGAGGTCAAGAGACCAAGACCATCCTGACCAACATGGTGAAACCCCATCTCTACTAAAAATACAAAAATTAGCTGAGTGTGGTGGCATGTGCCTGTAGTCCCAACTACTCAGGAGGCTGAGGCAGGAGAATCCCTTGAACCCGGGAGGTGGAGGTTGCAGTGAGCCGAGATTGCATCACTGTACTCCAGCCTGGCAACAGCAAGACTCCGTCTCAAAAAAAAAAAAAAGAAGGTCCTGAGGAGAGGAGAGAATGTGATGGGGTCTTTGGAGCTCACAGCTCCCCTCTTCCCCTCTAAGTGGCCCATGGTGGCAGTGCTGGCTGCCCCAAGAGGAAGTGGGCAAATTGCAGAGGCACCAAGGAGCTTCCAAGGAAAGGCTGAGGCCTGGCCCTTCCCAGCGGAGGTGCAATGGTCTGGAAACTCATCAGATGGATCAACGGTCATGGTTTCTGGTGGCAGACACAGCTCGGAGGGACGTGAAAGTGTTTGGATGAGCAACTGTATTGCAACTATGGGATGGGCTGGAAGATAGGCCCAGCAGGTGACCCAGGATGGAACCCCTCTGGAAGTGCCTGGGCGGGGCCGGGTCAGCTGCAGCTGCAGGTAAGCATGCAGGGGACCCCAGAGGAGTGGCTGTCAATGACATCAATGTGGAGACAGGTCTGTGGCCTAAGGGCGGAGTGAACCCCCAGGGTGTCATGGGACAGGAGGGAAGATAAGGTTTTCCTGCTAAGATGGGCGGGTCAGACCTCAGTGTCTGAAGGATTTGACTAGAATTGTGCTTAGGATCAACGAAAAGGGAGGGGAAGGTCACAGTATTTGAGGATAAACTAATTTTTACCTTATTCTAGGATCAAAGTGACTATCAATGCTTTAAAATACAGTATATAAAGTGTTAGAAAAGGTACATTAGTTTTTTCTTTTAAAGCATACTAGTTTTTATAGTATATAAATAGTTGTGGAATCTAGGTAGTGGGTTTATGAGTGTTCACGGTAATTTTTTTCAGCTTTTCTGTATGCTTTAAATTTTTCAGGACAAAATACCTAGAAGTGGTCAAATAACATTTTATTTTGTAGTCGAGCATTTGAGGAACCCCTGGACGATTGTTGGGAAGCCTTCGGGTTAATGCAGCATGAAAACCACTGGGCCTCTTCTGAGCCCTCTGAGCTTGAAAATCTCTAACTTCCTAGGGGCTCTTCAGGCTCAGCCCAGGCCTGGAGCTGATGTGTTTGAGAAGCTGGTGTTTTTAGATGACTGTCATCTAAAACCTCAAAGCCTCAAAAGCGGTTTCCATCAGTGGGGCTGCACCTGTACTCTGAGTTAGTTTTATCATAAAAATGGGTCATTTGCAGTTGCCTTTTAAAGGTGAAAACAGATGCAAAATATATTCTAAAAAAAATCAAACAGACTTTCAAAAACCACACACAGTGCCAAGTAGTCAGTGGATTTGTCGGCACCCTGCCTGAGAACAGCACTTTAATAAAGGCCCAGCTGCAAGGGTGCAGAATACCAGAGCTGGAAGCATTGCTGCCCTTTCTTTGTTCTGCCTTTCAGGGCAGCCGTCCTCAAATATGGGGTGGGCAGAAGTGGTGTGCTTACTGCCAGCACTGCCTGCTACAAGGAAAAGAACTGTATGGCCTACTAATGCGGGGGAGTGCTCGATTAAACAGCATGAAGATGCTTCTCAGACTGTTCAATACACCGGTGTGCACTGCCAGTCTCCCAGGGATGGACACAATTGTGGTCCCCAAAAGTTCTACAGAAGACTTTTAGGGGAGGGACCACACTCCAGGACTCATGCTTTAAGAAGGCAAAAGTCAACCAAGCACTGTGGCTCATGCCTGTAATCCCACAGCTTTGGGAAGAGGGAGGATTGCTTGAGCCTAGAGGTTTGAGGCTGCAGTGAGCTATGATTGAACCACTGCATGCCAGGCTGGGCGACAGAACAAGACCTTGTCTCTAAAAAACAAACAAAAAAAGGAAGCAAAATGGAAAATGCTTCTTTGCAAACATTACGTCAATTAGTGATGTATCTAAAATACAGCTTGAGAGGCTGGGGTAGGAGAATCACTTGAGGCCAGTAGTTTGAGGCCAGCCTGGGCAACATAGTGAGACTCCATCTCTAAAACAAAAAATAAAAAATAAATTACTAAAATGCAGTTTAACTGTAGCAGCTACACCCTTCGGTAGCATCTGTGAGAGAAGTGTTATTTCTGACCAAGCAGAGCTGTGTTTTAAAATGAAGGCTCTTCCAACCTGTGAAAAACAGTCCTAGTCAAGGTTAACTAACAATATCAACAGAACATTACTTTAGTGATGCTTCTGTCTTCCTACCCACTGGGGACAACTGTCTCCATAGCTTGTATCTTACATTCTCAAAACATCTAGTTTCTGGTTCCCCTGAGACCAGGCGCATCCTCCACCCACCCCACCCCACCCCACTGAACCAAGGATCTGCTGTACACCCTTCCTCATTAGAAACTTCATCTCCACCCTCCTTCCACTCCCCCAAAAAACAATCAAAGCACATGCCCAAATTTATTTTTATTTTGCACACATAGGAAACAGTATCCTATCAAAAGAGAACAAAAAAGAGAAATGAGCCAATTGTCGCAGAGGAAAAGCATGCACAGATCTGCTTCAAGTTTACTCTGAACCACGGACGCTCCAGGAATTCCACACACCAGGAGCTGTCTCACTCCAGGAGGTGGGCACAACCCACCATCTACACAATGGAAACAAGAATGGCCAGGAAATGTCACCGAAGTGGGACTTCCATAGGCAGGATCAGTGTTCACAGTAGCACAATTCTAATCAAGTTCAAGGGAAAACAAAATCTGTCTCACACAAACATGGGAATACAAAATTGTTGAGCCCTAACCATCACTGTCTCTTAACATCATCTGCTATCAAAAAGATAAATGAATTTAGTCACGGACCTTTGGGTGCCTATTCGGCTGTACCCAATTCCAGGGGCAGCTCTTAGTGTGCTTTTTCATTACAAAAAATAAAGGGAGAAACCAACATTAAAAATGCAAAACAAATGACCTGGAGAAAGAGGAGTGTTTGGACCCACGTAGTTGTCTTGATTGTAAACAGTGAATATTGTGCTTTGTTGTCTTATTTAGATGCAGGCCTGCAGCATGGGAGGTACCACCCTGGCAGTCAGCAGTCACACCAGGGTGGTCAGAGACACTGGTGGCAGCATCTGTGCTTGCAACTGCATTCCCAGGGTGTCTGTTTTGTTCCCAAGTGTTTCCCACAAAATTCCCCAGAAGGTTCTCCAATTCAATGTCCTCAGAGTGAAAAGCACGGACACCAAACCACTCCGTATCCACTTCCGTGAGATGTCTTGATGCTCCAGTTCAATGAGTAACAATTTCTCAAGAGGCTCTGATTAGTTCATTAAAAAATAAGCACCCCCACCTCATTCCCCGTGATACAGCACATCTAGTAATCTAGGCGCCTTGGCTAAGCTGCATAGCTCTTAGCACACAGGACAGGTCAGGGTTCACACATCAACACTATATGCGGCAGAACAGAGCTAGCTCCCTGCTAGCCATCAACTACTCAGGAGACTATCTGTGAGATCCTGGGGTGAGCTGTGATTCCTATCCAGGAACGTGCATTTCCAACCACATCTTCTTCATTCTAATTATAACAACATGGTCAGAGCAGTCATGTCTTTTCCCAGCAAGCTCCTCCTCCTTGGAGCCCAGCACATACCCGCTTAGACCCAATACAACCTCACAGAGAGACGCCTCAGCAGGTCTCTCTCCCTGGAAGGGTCCAAGTGACTTCCCAGCCAGATGTGCCCCCGGCTTTGAAAGCGCCCTTCAGAACCCACCACTGGAGCTGCCTGAGGGAAGGAGACTCCCGGGCCTGAGAATGCCCTGGAGAGGCGGTGATGTCCACTGGAATCAGATCAGACTGGAAAACACACACCCAGTCTGATCTCAAAGGGCAGGACGCTCTACATACACTTCCATAAACACACTGAAAGAAAGGGTAACAGTCCTTTCTTCAAATCAGACCAAGAGCTCACAAAATGCAATGTCTTCGTTTAGGGCAGGAAGTGATTTCCCATGAATTTAAATAACTTTGCTTAGTGGACGTCAGATCACTGTCAGGCCTCCAAGGCGAGCCTGATTCTAGGCCCCATCGTGCGGTGAGAGCTGCACGCGCTACCCTTCCCTGGCGGTACAGGAGAAGTCTATCTTTAGGATATGAACAGAGACAGAAATATGACAAGGGGCTTGCTCTCTCCTGAATGTCTCTCCAACAGCTTCTGGAAGAGGAAGGCTGACGAGAGGACAGGCTGGAGCAGACGACCTGCTGGGTTCAGCTCAGCCGGCTGCTGCTTCGTTGGCTGAGCTGCCCGGCGTGGGGCTTCCTATTAATACCCGGCAGAAGGATGCTTGCCTGGGATGCTTGGTCTGGCCCCTCCACATGCCACCTGCACCTCCAGCACTGCCTTCTTCCTCTCAGTCTCTCTCCTGAAGATCTGGTCACGCCATCATAAGGACATCAGCCCTCAGGGACTATCACCACACTACCACCTGAGAGCACAGACTGCGTCAGAAACAGAAGCAACAGAGGAGACATGGTGTGAGTTCATATATTGTCCTCCATGGAAAACCTGAAAGAGAGCTGTGCTTGCCGTGAGGATATCAGAGGAACTGCCCTTAGCAGCCCATGAGACCATTCCTGGAAGTGAACATCGACGGGGACAGAAAGGCCAGGGAAAGGCCCTCTCCTGCCTCTCCTCTTGCACGTGGGCGCCCCGCTACTTGGCCTTCACTACCTGTTCGTACGGGGGCGGAGGCGTGTTGCAGTAGGCTGGAGGGGGTGGGCAGGCCACACTCCCCTGGGGTGAGTTGGGTGGGACCTGGAAAGCCATTGCCATGGAATTGCCGACAGGGTTCATCCCCGGTCCTCCTGGGTCAGTGTAATAGGGCGGCCCCGGCTGCTGGGCTCCTGAAAGACAGACGAACATAGGTGAGCACAGAAGGGAAAGCCCCATCACACCCCGAATATGTGCAGGCTGCAGGGCCAGCAGACCACGCCCCGTCGTTCACTCAGTGACAGTGTATGAAGGACCCAACATGCCTGGTAAGGGGGCACCTGGGGTGTGGTGACAAGCCCTCTCACGGCTTTGATTCTAGTGGACTACACTCCATGCTACCAGTTCACACATTAGGGTGGAGGGAACTGGGCCACAGTAAGGTAAGGCCGTCTGCGGTGAACTATGGGAAGAGCTGCAAAGACCACCCAGGCTTCGCGACTCAGCCTGGCATGATCACAGCAGCTCCACAACACCTCTGGGCACGCCGTTGCCTGGTGACCATTTCTAAAGTAAGGTCTCCATTCTCCCCTGCTGGGCTAGTGTGTCCTCAGGGCGGGAGTTACTCATAGGCAGGGAGGCCGTGCCCCTGGGCACACATAGCCAGGCTGCAGCTGATGGACACTCCACGGGTCAGGAGTGGAGCCGCAGGCTGACTCCCTAGTGACAAGCTGAGGAGCAGGGCATGGGGGCACCATGGAAGGTGACAGGAGGGCACAGGCTGGACACCCGACCCCAAATCTAGCCCTCACTCTGAGGTGCTGTTTTCGGTCTGGTTACTGTGAGCATGCAGATTAACACTATAGAATTCTGCATATGTAAATAAAGTATCAGGAGAAACCGTGGAAGTGCTGGGTGTTCCCTGGGTAAAGCTGATTTTGTGACAAGACTCAGGTATATTTGAAGTGAGGCTTCATTTAGCTCAGGGAGACACTCGAGTGTCAAAGAAGCTGCTCCTGTGTGAATATTGTGTAGGGGTTTTTTTTTTTTTTTGTAGTTCTCCCCGACACAGTGTGATACAGTTCTGACTCTAAAAACATGCCCATCAAGGTACACAAGATGTCCCAAACCTCCAAAGCCCACATAAGTCAGACCATGGGAATCTGCGCACGTGCGGAAGGAGAGCATGTAGAACACAAGCACAGGCCAGGCCTGCGCTGTCTCTCACCGAGCACTCTCTCCTGCCAGGAGGGCACTCGGCACAGACACCACCTGTGTGAGCCGCCGCCTCGCCCTGCACCTGTGCCGTCCCACAGACACCACCTGAGTGAGATGCCGTGTGGTCCCACAGATGCCACCTGCGCTGCTCTGATGCACCTCGCCCACCACCCTGGGTGGTTCTATTTACAAGTCGATCTACTGCCATTACCATGAGTTTCCCAAGGGCAGAGATTATGTTTTATTTAGATTGGATCCTGCTATATGTTATACAATTAAAAAGCCGAGGATTTTTAAAAAGAGGGCATTGCAATAGTCTAGGCAAGACATGATGAAGGCTTCTGAATATTAGAGAAAAAATGGAGAGGAGAGAATGAGGCGCTGAGGCTGTCAGCAATGACTGGCCTGGGACTGACTCGATGGGGAGCACATGCGGAGGGAGACAAGGGCTGAGAACAAAAGGCCCTAGGTTCTGGTCTCAATAAAGGCCCCCAACAGGCAGGGCAATACCAGAGTACAGGGGCTCTGCAAGAGTGAGTGCCTTACCAAGATCACACTACTGCTACAGCAGCACCAGGACAAGGGTGGGCAGATGAAAAAGTCCGTGCTGGGCTGGAGAGGGCGGAAGCAGCTCTGGAGCCTCCTGTGGGAAGGTAGTGATGGAAACGTGGGTGTGCCCAGGAGAAGGCTGCAGGAAGGAGCAGCACTGAGGCCAGGAGAGGAGCATGAAGCATCTAAGGCTGATGAGAAGGACACGTAGGCAATGGGAAGACGTGGCAGGAGGTGGCTCGCCAGGAGCCAGGGCAGCAAGGGGTGGGAGAATTTTCAGGAAAAAGTGATGTCCTCTCCCCAGCTGAAGAGAGATCAAAATAAGCATGGCACATTTCCAGTGGCTGTGGCCCTGGGGTTACCGTGCTCTTTCTCTGCAGTTTCACACCATGGTAGACACAGGTCCCTGCCGCAGTAGGGAGAAAACAGTCCAGGGTGGGGGTGAAGACTGTAGGAGGGGACAGGTAGCAGTTGGAAGTCACGCAGGGCAAGGGAAGGTGCCTTGTAAGGATGGAAACGCTTGCATATATGGGCAGGGGTGGGGAGAGACACACAGGACAGAGAGGACTTTTGGGGAGAACACAGCTCGGCGAGGGCAGGGGCCTCTGGTGAAGCACTTGGAGCCCACTAGCTGGGAGCTGGTACACAGGAAGGCACCCGAGACAGTGGGCTGAGCCATGTGCGGTGCTACCCTGAAAAGCACAGCAAGGGACTTGGCCACCACGGGTTTGGCAGAGGGGTGGGTGAACATGGCCGGCAGCCTCCACTACCAGGGAAAGCAGGTCCAGGTGATTCATTTGCTGACAGGCATGTGGGAAAGGGCAACAGGAGAACTAACCAGGGAGATTCCAAAAGCCTCAAGGACAAAGGGAGCAATGTGTGATGGTCACAGATGGGAGCCAAAATAGTGACAAGGAGCGACAGGCCCACTGGTGCAGGATTTGATGTGGTGGGGACAATCTGCACAGAGGTGTCAGCCAGGAGCAAGGAGACTCCACCACACCTCCCTTCCCTACACGGGGTGTGCCCTGGGAGGAGCCCTTCAGTTCTGGTTTGTGGTTGATGGTTTGGTTAAAGAAAATACACAAAACATTCTAGGAAGAGGCTGGGGTTGCAGGAAGACTTTCTCCAGAAGATGGGGTAGAAAGGGTAAGAAGAGGTGAGTAAAACCATGGCTGCCCCTCACGTCGCCAGTGTCCATCAGGCCAGCCTGTGCCGTGTGCCCACAGTGGGGAATGGCACAGGATGGGGATTGGGTGGGAGAACAGAGGCTCCGCAAGAGTGAGTGCCTCACCAAGGCCACACTACTGCTACAGCAGCACCAGGACTTGAACCCAGTAGTGAGCTAGACAGTCAGACTCTTCCTACGATGACAGGCGTCTCTCGAAACAGGATGGTGAAGTGGAGAAAGAAGTTCAGGCAAGGGTGGGATGGGAGAGCCACAGGAGACTGGGGGCATCACGGGCCCCTGTGTGGAGCACTGTCTAAGAATTAAGGGCCGCCACAGCCAGCCTCCCAGCCGGGCTGCACTAGTACCCTCGGCATGTCATCTGTCTCCAGACAATGCTGGAGTCGTTTTACTCTGAACGCCATCATCTCTTCCTCACTGGGAGTCTTGGCATGGTTTGAAAGGGAGCTCTAGGCTCAGCAAAGACTGGGAGGATATGCTGTGATGTTAACTGACAACCATCCCTTGCCAGGGGGCTGGCCAGTCAGCCTGTATTCTTAGCAGGACCTGCCACCTCTCCAGCCCAGTTGACTGGCCAGTAGCGTGTCAGGGGGGCTGGGCCAATCTTCCCTGCAGATGCAGGAAAGTCCAGCAGACCGCAGAGGGAAGGGTAGAAACGTAGGGAGAGGGAGAGGCGGCTGACACAGCGTGTGGCCCAGGAGGGACAGAGGCCACGGGCCCAGGGGCCCAGGGACCTGACTCCTGACAGCGCTCCAGTTCCGCCAGGATCCCCGCATCATTTTAGTCAGCCCCTCCCAACCCAGGGCACATGGGTCTCTGGTCTCACCTCTCCTCCTCTCCAGCCACGCCCTGGCTTCCCTGCTCTATCCCCTCTGGCCCAGCTGCCCCTCCAGCCATGGGCAGGGGCCTCAACACAGGGCAGCAGGGGCAGAGCTCGTTCCTGCCACCCAAGCTGTGGCAGGCTTGGCCCTACACTCCTCGCCACCCATCACTCATGGGAGGGTGAGCTCTCCAGAGGGACAGGGCCTGCTATGAGGGGCTCCTGCCCTATTCTCCTTCTCCAGCAGTAATCACACCGCCTGGATCCAGTCTGCCCTCCCTGGGCCCTCACTAGATAACATATCCCGGGCTTTCATCACGCAGACCATGTCTCCTGGAATGCCTGTGACCACCTCATGCCAGGCTCCTCCCAGCCTCTGATCTGGCTAATTCCCATGTATCTGTTAGTCTCAGTTCAGAATCACCAGGCAGCCCCCTCTTGCTGCCTGTCACTGCCTTCCCAGCTGAGCAGGCACCCCTGTCCTCTGGCACCCAGAACAAGGCACGCCTGTGAGCATGAAGCAATTGCCCAGTATGGTATGATTTCCTGAGCCTTCTGAACACGAGGACAGAGCATCACTCATCCTGGTGCCCTGAGAGCCCAGAATGGCACCTTGCATGTGGCAGACATTCCATAAATACATGGGAGGAATGACTGATGGGACGAGTGACGACTTGGATCTGGGTTTTGGTGCTGCCAGATTGTGCTGGATGTGCATGGGTTTCCTGAGACACACCTGTTTCTGACATGATAGGAGTGACTGGCTGCCCCACTCAGCAAGCCTGTGCCAAGCCCGTGGCTCCTGTTGAGGGGAGGAGCCCAACCCCCTGCTGCAGGTGAGGGAGGGGCGGGAGTGTGGTCTTTGTAGCAGAGAGGCGGCCAGGCTATGTTTGCAATGTGGCCACTTACACTGGAGAACCAGAAACGCCAGCACCTGCATCCAATCCAGTGGGTATATTCATGTTCATAGCTGCAGTGATGGATCCTGCCAGCAATTGGTGGGATGGGATTGAAATATTTGAACACGGAGACGGAGAGGTATTTGGAATATAAAAGAGAATGGATAGGAGGTGAATAAACTGTGTACTTGTCAAGAACATGAACCCTCAGGTGAAAAAACTGGTGACCACACTGGAGAGGCTGCAGTTGAGGTTAAAGGGCAGTAGGGCCGGAGGCCGAAGCCTCATGTGAGCAGCTGAGGGACCCTGGCCAGGTGGAGGCCGCGCTGACCCAGACAGCTGCTCAGCTTCTGCTCATTTGGCATCATTTTAGTCAGCCCCTCCCAACCCAGGGCACATGGGGCACAGCATCCTCGCAGGACGCTGGCCATGCTTACCATTCAGGCTCTCACAGAGAAAAGCAACCGAGAGAAGGCAGACCCAGTTCTCATAGAGGCAGAGACTTATTCAGGAAAGAGAAAGCAAGGACACTTCATTCCCTGCATGAAGCCCGCGGACAGAAGGCCAGCAGGGCCTGGAATGTGCCCACAGACTTCAGAGTGATCACGGCAAAGACGTTCCCACAAACGCACAGATGATTCTATGGCACATGGCTCTGGAATCGAAAGCACCTTAAAGTCAAAACCTCAACTCCACAATCACAAATAGGCATGGTGAGAACAAAAATGTGAGTGTTCCAAATGAAGCCCTGTGACTAACGAGCAAAATTACAAAATGAGGTTAATACCAGGAACAAATACAGAATGAAGTCAGGAAAACAAAGCCCAAGGGAGCTGCAGCTTGAAGCAATGACTCTAGCCAAAAAAAGGGGCTTTGCATGTGCACAGAGAATAAAGAAGATTAAGAAATAAAACAACTAGCAAAATAAACTACCTTAAATGGTATTCTCTCCCAAGGAGAATGGTTTGCAAACTGAAAGGGAAAGAAAAAAAAAATGGGTGAGGGAAAATGAAAGACCAAGATAAATGAGAACTGACTGGATGTTGGGGAGAGCATTCAGATTGCCTGCCTCTGACCAAGTACCTCTCAGTGCAGGAAGCATGGAAGAGAACTAGGACCTCAGGGTCCTATGACATGCTAAGTGCATTTTCCCCACAGATCCAAGTATCTCACATACAGCCTGTCATTCTAGCCACAGAGGAATGCTATGAGATACACACAATTTCCATTTTATAGATTCAAAAGCAGAAACCCAAATAAATTATACAATGTGCCCAAGGGACTCTCCTTCCAGTGTACACTGTTGCATCTGTGAGGACCCAGGCGGACCTCTCTGCCAGGAAGGAGAGCTGGAGGGGGAGGAGGTGAAGGGGGAGGAGCTGGAAGGGGAGGAGCTGGAGGGCGAGGAGCTGAGGGGCGCAGCAGGGGCCCATGGAAGGAGCCCGGGCCCCAGGATGTTGGTGAGCCATGCAGTTAAACCACGGCCCTTCCTCTATGTGACTTTCTATCCTAAGAGATAATTCTTTCTTATTTTTGAAGCTGGCTGAATTGGGGTATGTGTTACTTGTAGCCAAAAGCCTTGAACTACCTCTTCCAGAGAACATTTTCACAAACAACAGACATGTTGCCAGCTCAGTACTGGCATTTCTGTGTCCTCTGAGCTTTCTAGTTTGGTTTGGTTTGAGGTTGTATCTGTTCATTTTGCTAAACTGTCTCAACCCTTAAAAATATTTCTGAGCTCATTCTCCAGGATTTTTAGGTAAGTACTGATAAACTGTTTACAAATAGTAATAGTTTTGTTTCTCCTTCCTGATGGTTGAATGGCTGTCTGGAGGGTCAAAGGACAAGCCACAGGCCAGTGAGTGGCAGGAGGGGAGTGAGCCAGGAGGGGCCGCAGAAGAGGTCAGAGCCCACTGGGCAGCCAGGAGGGGTGCTGAGAGAAGAGAGGGCCTCCTTGGCCTCTCAAAGTGCTTCTGTGGGCACAGTGGGTCCATGGGAGTGCTGGGAGCACAAGCCCTGGCTCCTGTTGTGACACTGGCTGCCTTGCTGGAAATAAGGGGCAGCAAGAGAACCAGCAGGGAGGCTCTCAACAAAGGGTGGTGGCAGCCAGGGTGGTGTCGAGAGAAAACGCCAACTGGCCCCAAGGCTCCTGGCCAGAGCCCTGGAAGAACAGAGGTGGAGCCTGGAAAGAGGGTGGAGGAAAGAATCAGCCCTGCAGGGTCCTCCACTCCCACTTTTTTGACTCAATACATAATTTATGGGAGTAGTCTTTCATTTCCAAGTGGGTGCAGAGCACGCATCTGTTCATTTACAGACATCTACAAACTTCAGGTATCCTACTGGGAGTGGTAACTGCTGCCCCTCACTGAGTGCTGACTCTCTGGCCTGTGCTCAGCAGGGGACATGAAGGAAGTACTCATAGGATCCCAGCTTCAGGGGCTTGAGGCTCAGAGAACTGAGCAACTTTCTCAAAATCGCCAGAGAGGCACGAAATTTAAAACAAAGCCCCTAGTATCCGGAGGTATGCAGCTTCTACTTCTATAAACGTATCCAGACACCTTTGCAGTGCGAAATCTAAGAGCTTCTTTCAAATCTAAGAGCTTCTTTCAAATGTTCCATTTATTTTTATATTTTGATCAGTTTAATAGCAATGCACTGACACTCCTACAGCTTCCATCACTGTGTCCTCTTATTTTTACATTTTTGTTTTATATACTTTGAAAATTAATTTAAGACATGACTATTAAATCTTCACCTTTTATAAAAGGTGATTTTTATCCATATTAAAAGGACTTCCTTTTCATATGCATATATTACTAAATCTATGGAATATTTCTCAAATACACACAAAAAACTGGTAAGTGGGAAGAAGGGAACTGGACTGCAGACTGCATATTTCTTCTTCCACTGTATACACTGTACATTTCCACTTGAGGTACATACATTATCCATTACAAAAAAGAACCTCCTGCTACTGCCTTCTGGGGAAGAGAGGAGGAAGGGAGTTAAAAGACGTGGGTATTAGGTACCCAGCCTTCAGGCCGACCTGTTAGGGTTTACAGAGACCACACACTTGAAACACAGCTGAGATGCATGTTAACATTGCTTTAGGACATCGGGGCCCTGATGTCCCACAAGAAAAGGCACAAATTTGGTGAGCAAGATTAAGTAGAAAATGAAACCCCCACACTAAAAGTTTTCACTTTTTCTTTCCTAGCTGTATAAACCAGAAGTTGAGTGAAGACAATAGTTTTGCTTGTTGCTGCTTTTTTTTTTAAACAAAAGCAAAAATAACTGTGTTAATAAAGAGAATTCCAGTGCATCCCACAGAGCAGATCCTCGAGCATCTGCCAAAAATTAGAGCAAAAGCAGTCATGTTATTCCAAGAGATGAACACTAACTTTCACTCTGGCCTTGCAAAGTTCACAGGTGCTCACACTATTCTTAATGCTGAACTTACAGGACTGTGGCCAGGACAGTCCATCCTTCAACGTTCGTGTCTTCATCAAACCTGTAGCACTTCTCAGTGCAGGGGGTATCCTGCATCACCTGGGGACCTTGCTGAAATACAGACCTTGACTCAGTGGCTCTGAGTGGGGCTGGGGTGAGGGAGAGCCTGCATTTCTAACAGGCTCCAGGGAGCACGCATGTCTTCAGGCTGTAATTTGAGTAGCATGTGCGAGGCACTTGATAAGCGTCTATGGATCTTCGTAACATGTTATGATTACCATCCTTCCTTACAGAGGGGGAATCTTGAGTCATGAAGGATAGGTCCCTCCCTTCACTGAACCCTTCAGTAAGTTCCATGAGCTCTGGACCCAGGAAGGACCCCATACGTGCTCTGTCCTCACCTCCCCAATGCCCCACCCTGGTCAAGTAGGACAGTGCCTCTTACAGCTCTCTCTCAGGTTCCTTTGCTTAGGTTTATGATTCTCTCCAAAAGTTCTCCTGTGTGGCTCTCAAGTCACCTTTGATCTTGCCCCTTCTTTGCTAATCCTTCCTGGTGAATTCCTGCTAGTTCCCCATGTCATGCATGCTCTTTAGCCTCTCTCGTTAAAGCAGAACATACTTGAATTTTGATTTTAACACAACATGTCCTTTTTTCTTTTCTTTTTTCTTTTTTTTGAGATGGAATTTCGCTCTTGTTGCCTAGGTTGGAGTGCAATGGCACAATCAGATCACTGCAACCTCCGCCTCCTGGATTCAAGCAATTCTCCTGTCTCAGCCTCCTGAGTAGCTGGGATTAGAGGTGCCTGCCACCATGCTTGGCTAATTTTTGTATTTTTAGTAGATATGGGGTTTCATCATATTGGTCAGGCTGGTCTCAAACTCCTGACCTCAGGTAATCCCCCTGCCTCAGCCTCCCCAAAGTGCTGGGATTACAGGCGTGAGCCACCGCGCCCGGCCGTCTTTTTCTTCTTACAGAGGAGTGTTAACACCTTCCTCTTCACTGCCATAGACTGTGGACGATCTTCCTCTGTCACGTTTTGTTTTTGTTTCCTTGCTGTTTCTTATCTAGTCTGTTTCCCTGCCCTCCCCCAACTTTTTAACTTTTGTTACTATCTTTGACAGTGGTTTAGAATGTGGACATGTTGCTTTAGATTTCAAGAGGAGCTACTGTAGAGACATCCCAGGAGCTGTCAAACACATCAGACATGACTTTGTGGAGATTCAGCCTCGTGAGCCTCCTTCCAACCCCTCACCAGTCTTTCTTCACTGAACCTGGAGAAGCACAGGCGCTGGGGGTGGGTAGAAGTGCAGGCTGGAGCTGCTAAGGACAGCACCACGTCCTCAGTGGGA
The DNA here is from genome assembly GCF_003255815.1 of Theropithecus gelada. NCBI lineage: Eukaryota > Metazoa > Chordata > Mammalia > Primates > Cercopithecidae > Theropithecus > Theropithecus gelada. The sequence continues at coordinate 57,560,467 of NC_037670.1, read as the reverse complement.
TGGTCTCTGTGCCGGCCAGCCGGGTGTGGAGTAAGGAGATTATTGGCACGGAGTGAGCTTGGGATGGGTGCCCTTGAAAATTCCATCCAGCCTTGAGATTCTTTTGACATTTTTTCCCTGAAATAATACAATGAACATGTAGCAAAACTAATTAAGAAAAAGGAGAACAGGCGCCCCAGAAACAGAATGAAGAGAGAAAAATAACTACAAAGACAACGGTTAGTGTAAAAGATGTTTAGAATACTGTAAATAAGTATGCGTTCATTCTCCCTCAGAGTCTCCGGAAGCAACCTACCCCCACTGACACGCCGACTTCTGGCCTCTAGAACTGGGGGAAGACACATTCCTGCTGCTTTAAGCCATCAGTCTGTGTAGCACTTTGTGAGGGCAGCCCCGGGACATGAATCCAGTAGGCACCTTCTCCCGCTGTCAACAGCACAAGCCCACGTCAGCCCACAGCACGCGAGGCAGCCTCAGCACAAGAAAACCAGCACTGCTCCCAGAAGCATAATTAGTGAAAACATTTTAAAACTGTGCAGGGCTTATTTTTGTTTGTTTGTTTACGACTAGACCTGGGATTCTGTGACCCTATAATTTTGTTCTCCTTTTCGACTAAGTTAGATCAAAGGTAATTAATAACAAATCCCCGTGGCCACTTGCCCAGTTAAGCGCCGCGCTTTGTTTTCAGTAATCATCATCACGTGTGCAGGCTTCATCTAAGCAGCCAGCCCACCTCCCCACCCGCCAACTTCTCCTCCACAGGGAACCAAGGCTTAAAATACTGATACTCAGCAAATAGCAGACAGAAAAACACCACTTCACATCCTTTAAAAGTATTTTCCCAAGTCATTAGAAGTCTTCAGAGAACTAAAAGTAGATTTAAGGTTGAGAGGGTAAAAGGCAGATAGAATGGAAATGCATGTCATATTTTTGCTGAATTTCCACAGGCAATTTGAACGTGTATGATAAAAAGGACTTCCAACTTCAGCCTTTCACTTTGGGTGGTGCGGCATCCACGTTTTTCTATGAGAGGAGGTCAGAAGTCACTGTCATCCTGTCCTCATCCCAGGGACAGCTGCCTCATCACCCCGGCTGTCCTGTGGCTGCACCGTGCCCCCACACAGGGCGCCCGCACACGGGACACGCACACAGTATGCTCACAGAGCACTTAGTGACAGACGGCAGGTTGGATGTGTAGGCACAGGGACTTCATGTGGGGCTGCAGGCCTCATCACAACAAGGAGCCCCCAGTCTTGTTTGGCCCACATTTTCCCTCATCCGCCCCTCGGAAGGGCCGGAAGCAGCCATTTCAAATATTAATACATTTAGGGAGAAAAGTGCAATGATAGACTTGGGAGCTGAGGGATCTGAAGGAGGCTCTGCTTCCCAGAGGAACGCAGCCAGCAAGGCTGGGGGGAGCCTGTTAGACACAGAGGCCCATGTCAGCAAACATGAGGGAGACCCCTGGTGCGTGCAGTGCGCCCCTCCAGATGCAGGCACCCATAAGTGGACGAGGATGGGCCAGGAGCTCGGGCTCCACCTCAGCCCCACCACTGGTGAAGCAGAGGACAGCGGGCAAGGGACTTAAATTTGCTGTAAGTTTCTGCTCCCACTGATCAAAGATCACAGATGTGCAAGCTTTGTTTTGAGTAATGTAACAACAGAAATTGCCTACCAACAGGGCAGGCTGTAAAAAATTCTTTTTGAAATACAGTCTGTGCAAAGTGCGTTATCTATCATTATTTATAGTGGCTAAGGACATTAAATACTTTCACATGGAAAAAAAAACAGCTGCCACTTTTGTATGGCAGAACATTCTAGATGTATCCACTTTACACAAACTGGGCTGTGCAAACCGTAACAGCAAGGCAGAGGTCACAGGGAGGGGAGGGGCAGCACGGGGGCTGGAAAGAGAAGTGCTGAGTAAGAATAACGGAGACAGAGATGGAATGTCAGATGGACAGAGCTGGAGGACTTTGTGGAAACACATTCCCGCTGGTGAGGAGGCCCGTCATATTGGGAGGCCCTCACCAAGTAAGACAGTTCCCACACCCACACCCCCTCATCCTGACCCTGATCAGCCAGTTTCCTTCTGCGATCAGGGATGAACGGGTAAGGAATATTCTGGTAGCTATGAGAATGTATGAACAGACTGGCATTTGTGATTTGTAAACAGAAAAGTATTCCCAGTTATTTCTTTCAGCAAAACCATAAACTCAAAAATCTCTATCCTGAAGGCTGCTGCCCAGGGCAGCACAAGGCAGGCAATGAGTGTGAGACCCCACAATGCAACAGACCCTTACAAAACCCCCACGGCCACACACCCTGGATCCCTCTGCCCTCCTGTTTCTTCAGGAAAAAACCCAGAACGAAAATGTCGGAGCCCCAGGGGCTGAAGAACAGGGAGAGGTGGCCTGCAGGGCTGTCCCATCATCATCCCCGCACCTCAGAAGCACCCTCAGAAGCACCGTCGCACTGGAAAAGAATGACACGCATTCCACCAGTTCTGAAGCCAGATGTCCTCACAACCGAAGCAGCCCTATTTGTGCTTGGGCTATGACTTGAGGGTAATTAAACTGTCAAAACACCCTCCCTACCATTTCCATTTTCTCTCAGTTGGTGTCATTTAGTCACTGCAGGCTGACAGACTTATTACAGGATTGAGACATGAAAACGAATAGTCAGAAACCCATAAATGAACTCACCACAAATGGCTGCTGGAAAGGAAGAAAACTATCTGTCGATGGGAAAACTGCATCTACTTCAGTCACATTAAGGAAATCATTTTAAAAGAAAACTTAAATCACATTAACACCACAGATTTCATTGTTGACTGTCCTCTGCAATCTCTATGCATCTGTGGGATTCTCTAGTGGAACTCAGGACCATTTTTTAGAGGCAGGGTCAAGCTATGTTGCCCAGGCTGGAGGACAGTGGCTACTCACAGGCATAATCACTACAGTCTTGAGCTCTTGGCCTCAGCCCATCCTCTCACCTCACCTGAGTGGCTGGGACTACAGGTGTTTGTCACTGGGCCTGGCTAGCCTCATGACCATTTCACAAAAAACATTATCCAATGCTCTCTTCCCTAACTGCACCTTGATGGTCTTGCCGTACCAGCAAACTGTCATCTTGACTATGATCTTTAGTGGCCATATAATATTCCACAAAGAAGATGGACCATAATTCAATCATCGTTTCCTTTGGAGCTCCCTTAACTATCCACTTGCCACATTCAATCACAGGGGCACCACACTCAGCTGAGGCCACCTCCTGCCAGCCAGCCCCTCCTTCCCCCAGGCCTACAGTGCTGCCTCAGCCTAGGCTTTTCCATTTTCTCCACCCTACAGTTCCTAAAGAGCAGGGAGGATTCTCACCCACACCCTCCACCTATGTGAACACAGTAGCTGGAGCTAATTAGCTCACGTTTTCAGAGTGAATGAACGAATGAAGTGAATAAACGAATGAAGACAATTTTTCCTCTCTACCTAGGAGAACATGTAGGTGGGACCCTGCCAGCATCCTGATGGGGAAGGATTTGGGGTTGGGCATTTAAGGAGCTCTGACTTTCTGCTGCTACTGCATCTTGGCTGATACTATATGCATAGATTACATAGAATGAGAAGTGCTTTTCTGCAATCCGTTTCATTTTGCAGTTAAGGTGCTGAGGTTTAGAAGGGACCGTGGCCTACACTGGGTCTCACAGACCTCAGGCCTCTTAACTCCCTGACCAGGGCCTCTTCCTCAAACCACAGCTACTCCACACTCCTCCCACTTTTCAGCCTCTGCACAATCCGGCCAGGCCCTGAGCCCTGCGGCCAGCAGCTGCAGCCTTTGGGTCCTGGTTCCTGGGCTGGCCTTGGAGCCCCACCTCTGAACCTCAGCCTCATGCTGACTTTGCCAGCCCCTTTCCACCACGTTCAGAGTCCTGCCCCAACCCACACCAACCCCCAGGACCACGATGCTGCCAATTTCCTCCCCTCCCCGACCAGGAGCCTCTGCAATGCACAGATTCTCTGCTTTCCCATGCTCATCAGTGATGCTTGTCCCAGCAGGAGTGCCACGCGAGCCCCCCTGCACCCCAGAGTGTGAGCCACTGCCCTCCCCTAACACAGTGGATGAGTCTGGGTCCTCTAAATCCCTCTGCTTTTTCATCTTCGTTAACAGGCACCCCACGCCTAAACCCACTTCCCCTCTCAGACCAGCAGAGGAGAAATGAGGCTCTGCCGAAAATTCACTAACACCCACCCTGCTTTGTGCAGATGCCTGCACACCTTGGCACTGCCCGGGCAGCCTCAGGCATGACATTTACCCTGTGGACCACATGGGACATTGGGATCCCTCGGCTCCTCTCTCTCCCTGGACTGCCAACCTCTGTGTGGCCCTCCTCAGTCCCCACGCTCCCAGGGCCCACGCCACACATAGTATGGGATCTGAGCAGACAGCTGCAGCAGGGTGATGCCACCCTCAGGGGAGGTGGGTGTCCAGACCAACAGCAGGCAGGACCCTGCTGACCCCATTCTTGTGTTCACTATTACTCTGTCTAGGAAGCAGCTGAATTCTTCCCAAGCTCAGCACTGTTAACAAATGATCCGGCCCTGGACCTGGCAGGGAAATGATGGAAACTGTACACTCCCGGGAGCCCTGGGAGCCTACTTTCATATGACAGTCTGGATATCCTGGGATCAGCCACACCACTGCAGGCCTGCAAGAAGTGTAAAATGAAAAAGCGATGGCAAACCAAGTCTACATTTTGGTCAGAGAAGATGCGCTGGGACCAGCAGCCGCTCACTCTAGGGAGCTGGGGGCTTAATTATTCTTAATCCAAATGGCTCTTCTGTGGGAAGCCTTCCTGGAGTTGTGCACCAGATGGAGTCTCCTACCTACACGGTTTCCTAGCATTCTCGACTTTCTCTCCCTTGCACTCATGATGGTCACTCACTATAGAGCTGTTTGTGCCAAAGCTCACACGGGTGCTGGAGCTATGCATGCAGCGGTGACTGAGGGCGGGCGTCCAGGCTGTGCGGTGTTCTGAGCTCCTGCAGGCGCCTCAGCAGGTGTGCAGTAAATATGGACCAAGACAGCAATTCAGGCAGGTCTGTGCTCCAGGCTGTTGACTGTGGTTGTGATGCATCGCGACCCTGGTTTACCAGGCTGCAAACCTGGGAGCTCCTGCAGTTCACCCAGCCTGAGGACGAGGGCCAGACAGGCATCTACTTGGTGCCTGAGACCATGAGTCCTGTACACAGCCCCGTGGAGAGCCCAGTGTAAACGTGGAGGATTAAAGCTGGTAAAGCCCCTGGCAGGGCACCCAGGGATAAAGTGGAGGATGTGAAGCAGCCAGAGACAACTTCACTATGGGCGCAACACAGAGCGGCACCTTGGAGGAAGGTGCACCTTGGAGGACGGCATCTTCCAGGCAGATGGAGGGTGTGTGCAGGCCTCAGTGCGATGCAGGACTAGAGAGAGGAGGTCACTCAAACTGGACACAGAGTAGCGGGGATGGGTCTGAGGAAGCTGTGAACGTGTCCTCGGTCCTCAGCTAGGGACTCTGGACTTAACACTGTCAGCCAGGTGAGCTGGCAGAGACCCTGCCGCAGAAAAACAGCACGGCCGATGTGCTTCTGTTTTGTTTTTTAAGACCCTTCTGATAGCCATGTGGAAGACAGAGGAGCTGGCGGAGACCAGTGGCCAACAGGCACTGCACTAGGGTGAGATAAGGGATGTGGCAGATCTAACGGCCTGGTTGTTGGAGATTCTCCCAGACAGATGGGGTGGGGGTAGACAGGGTGCAGGGTTCTGCAGAACAGAGGGATGGGGCCAGAAAGGAGTGCACATAGGGATGCATTCTCCTCTCGAAACCCTGGCATGCCAGGGTTCAAAAGAATTATGCAGCTACAGGCACAGTCTCAGCATCTCACCTACTCACAAGAGCCCCAGTTCACGTGAGCGGTAGACTCTGAGGACCACAGACCAGGGACATGTAGCCTTCTGCACTGGGGGCTGTGGGGCCTCCCATGCCAAGTGGGGCAGGGGCTGCTCCTCCCTGCACTAAAACGTCTCTGACTGATCCAGATGAGACCCAGTGAGTGACGGCTTACGTCTCTCATTTTACCAGACATTTGCACTGTAACCTCTGATACAGCACAAATCTGAAACGATTCAAATATTTCCAAATATCAAAGACTAAAATCCACTTATGGATTCAAAATAGTACTAACCTGGCTGAAAGTTTAAGGCACGGCTCCCAGTGAACTGCTGTGGAAAATACATTTTATATTTTTCTGAGCAACATTTTTTAAAATAAAGAAAATTCTTTCTGAAAGGAAAACCCTGTGGAGTATCTGGTGGAAGAAAGCTGTAAAAGAACAAATACGCAAATGACTTTGCATCTTGATAACAGCCTGTTCTCTCAGGAAAACAAGAGAGAAGATAATTTTCTCCTTTTATATTCAATCCCTCTACTTCTCTCCCATTTAAAAACCACTTTATTGATGTCTGATTGACAGACAAAAAGTTGTGCATGTTTAAGACTACAACCTGATGAGTTTAAAGACAGGGGCACATCCAGAAAGCCATCGTCGCACTCTATTCCATAAACATCTCTATCACCTACAAAAGCTTTCTCTGCTCTTCTTGTTGTTACTTTCATGTGATAAGAACATTTAGCGTAAGACCTACCCTCTTAGCAAAATTTTAATTATACATTATAGTTATATTAACTGTAGGTCCTACACTGTACAACAGATCTCTAGGACTTATTTTTCTTAACTGAAACTTTGTAAAAGCGAAGGCAACCACTGCTCCTAGAACTGACCACCTATCCACAGTGTGCAATCAATAGAGAGTCCCATCCCCAGGCTCCCAGGTGGAAACTGTGGCTGGGAGCAGGGCGGCACAGACAGCAGCAACGCCCCTCTGCCCAGCCTCAATCTATACCTGGCCAGAAGACCAGTGCTCTGATGAGCGGAGCCAGCCCAGCCCTCCAGGACCCTTAGCTCCCCGCTGTCATCAGAGAGCTCCCTGGCCTGTGTCCTGAGGGAGTCCACACCACCCACCACAGTATGTAGGAGTTTTAGATGGCTAAGGCAATGTTTTACAAGAATTAAGAAACAGCTAATTCATTTTGACCCTGGGATGTCACTTTGGGTGATATGCACTAAACAGATAAAATGTGACCTATACAAAAACATCTATTGCTACAGTCTTTGTAAGTATCTGGAATACTAGTAACCGCACAAAGAATACTTGTTGAATGCATGAATAAAAGGCAAAACATGAGAAAACAAAACAAATTATCAGCAATAATAAAATAAGCAAATTACCGTTTAGTAACATAATATCTAGTCCACAAGCATTAAGAATGGCAGGGGTATTACCGCTCCTACACAGAAATTTATATGTGAAATAATGTTTAAGGAAAAAGGCAGAGAGCAAATAATATGCTTATACAAACTGCATCACATCACGTGCATATGTGGCACACTGATAACTGTAAGAATATGAGGCGACGGGTGTGCGATATACCTTACGTTTGTTATCTGCACAAATGCACAATGGAGCTGGTCATCAGAACTAAAAAAATGAATAACACACCTGAGCTCTCTCTTCTGGCACATTCTGCAGCAGTACACTTTATAAATGTTGGCAGAGGACACACACTGCGGGGAGGAGAGACAAGGACAGGGCTGGCTGACCTGGGCCGAGATTTGGGGGCTGCCTGGTGTAGGACACATTGAAGGCTGGCTCCTCAATCAGCGGCGGGGGGTACATGCGCCTCCGGATGAAGAAGCCGGCTCCGCAGCAGAAGAGCACGCCCATCATCAGGAGGAACCTGAGGAGAGGACAGACGTGAGGGTGGTGCTGGCAGGTGGGGGCCCTGAGGACTCGGCCCTGCAGCTCAAAGGCCTCACGCACTTCTCGGGGGTCCAGGACCAATGACTCCCAAATGCACAGATCAGAGGGCAGAGGCATAGTCACAAGGCTCGCACCTCAGACTTGGTCCTCTTGGGCCCATTTTACCCAGGGACATTCCTCTAGTGGAAGGCACCAAGTAGACGCTTGACCTGCGGCCTCTGGGACAGCCCCCGGTGAGGTCACCCACACAGAAGCACCGTAAGTGAGCTCTGTCTCAGCTCAAATGACCAGCCAGTTTCAAAAAGCTCATGCAGTCACTTTCCTGTCCATGGTTCTGACCTCAGCTCAACATTTTAGTTAGAACAGGAGATGCCATCTAAATCCTGTCTGAACACCATGGCCGATCCAGCCGTGGCCTCGCTGTCTGTCTCCCTGTTTTCCATTCTTCACTGTCAAAACAGCAAGGCAGAGCACATTTACCCTTCCAAACCATGTCTCCATGATCACATGAACACCCACAAGGAAACAGAAGTACCCTTCCTGGAGCACACCTTAATTATAGAGAAACTATGGGAACAGAAATACAATCAATAAAAATAGAATCAAGAGAAATACAATCAATAGAAATAAAATACAATCAATAACAGAAGCAGAGCTGAGCGCTTTAAGGGTAGCACCTCTGTCCAACCCATCTATGAATTCTTATTGACTATCACTTCATCAGCATTCAGTAAATGACGGCAGAATGAACCAATGAATGGCTTCCTTCCATTCCTCATTTGCACTATACTTTTTGTTTCTAGAAAAAGAGGAGAGTCACTTTGAGAAGAACTAGTAATAGACAAAACTGGCAAACTGGCAAAACTGGCAAACTCTTGCCCATCTTTGAACTGAAATTATGAGGGGACCCCTGGAACCATCCAGAAACCATGTAGACACCCACACGATGAGGGCACCTGCTGCCCTGTGAGGATGGGCACGCAGCAGAGTGGGTCACGGTCAGTGGCACCAGTCCACATATAAAAGAACCTTAAGAGTGTACAGTAAAGCCTTTGAGATTAATGTGACATTAAGTGGAAGGTCTTCAGCCAGTCCAAAAGTATTTACCGGATAACCTTGGAAGGCTGAGCAGGGAGAAAAGCCAGAGGCACGAGACAGGAATGACTCAGGAAAGACTGAAACTGTGGCCTTGTCATCTGCTGTCTAATTCATTATTCATTCAGCAAGTCATCTTCAGGTGCCTGCTATGCCCTATCACCACATTGATCACGGCAGAGAGTAGGCAGGTGAGGGCCCCCCACGCCCCCTGCCGACACTGAGCTTACAGAGGAAGGAGACAGATACCAACCTATACAATTATTTATCTACAACCTGGTAAGTGCTAAAAAGGAAGAACGAGAGATGCAAGAAGAATTTTGTGTGTGTATGGGTAAAATATACATAAATATAATTTACTGTTTTAATCATTTTTAAGTGTATAATTCAGTGCACTGAGAGGTCTGAACAAGGGTATCTGTGGTGGTGAGCAAGACTGGGAACGCGCATTTCTTTTAGTGACAGCTGGGCTGGGCTCTGAAGAATGAGAAGAGATAAGCTGAAGGGGAGGAAGGGGCATTCTGGGTAGAAAGAACACAGTGCAGGTGCTGGGGCCGGAGAAGCCTGGAGCAGGAGGCCTGGAGGCTCAATCCCCATCATGGGTGGAGAGAGCAGCCATGGGGAGCCAGGAGATCCAAACCATTCAGGAGTGTGGCAACGTAAGGCTTAATGTGCTTGGCATCAAGAAAACTCACTAAGTTCCCAAAGGGAACGGCTTCCTCTCCTAAAACTGATTTCCCTCAGGTGGACTCAGTGACAATCTTACACTCAGCACTGAGTCCTGCTGTTAGTATCTGGGTAGAAATATACAAAGCACAGAGAGGCTGGACGTGTACAGGGTTTACTTTCTCAGCGCCACTGGCCACTTCCAAGAGACCGGGCTCCCTGGATTGAAAAATGCAGAAGGTACCTGAGATCTTGGTCTTGTCTAAAAGATAAGCTAAAATGTCGGTTCCACTGCCAACAGTAGTAGGAACATTTTGTTTTTCTAGACAAAAGAAAATGACATTGCAGCTCCCACCTTAGACTGATGGAGAACAAGCATGAGGCGAGGCTGGAATGGAGTTACACGGGATCCACCTCACCCCTTACAGAAATCACAGTCTGCTGGAGAGGAGGCATAAGGCAAGGCCGGGACAGAGTCACACGGGATCCACCTCACCCCTTACTGAAATCATAGTCTGATAACTTTTTCTGTTCATTTATGTTTATGTTAAAAATTTATTTAAAATAATTTCTGGTAGAGATGAGGTCTCACTATGTTGCCCAGTGATCTCAAATTCCTGGCTTCAGTGATCCCCCGACCTTGGTCTCCCAAAGTGCTGAGGGTACACCCAAAGTGCACCACTGCACAAGGCCAAGAACTTATTTTAAAAGAGAGAAACTAACAAAGGGGCAGGAGAAAGCGTTTCTAAAAACAAGGAAAAAGACGCGGCAGGGTGTTGGCTGGGGGAGAGGAGCAGTAGTAAGAAAGGCAGTTCTTGTAGTGCTGGGGGTGCAGGCTGGCTGTTCCCTAGATGTCCTCTTTGGTTGCTCAACAGGTTTTGGAAGCTTTCAAAGGGATTAAGAGAGGAAGTTTGTGCCTTTTTTTAACATTAGAAGTTACCTGGTTACTTTAATTCAATTTGTTTTTTGATTCCTTCCCCCGAACCCACAGACCCAAGTGTAGCAGTTCTCAATTCTGCAGTCCCAAGAACTGGTGCAGCTACTGTGCAATTCCTGCCCAGACCCACTCAGGACTCCGCACAGGACCCTGCTGTGGACTCACCCGCAGTGCCACCTAGGCCAGTTCTCACTCAGGCCCATTGTGCTTCCTGAGTCCACTCAAGGGTGCCATCAGTCCACCTTCTCTATTCTTGATGATTCCATCCAGACCTCCTTGGTGAAAAGATCCTCAAGATCTCAGAGTTGGCAAGAACTCTGAAGGCATTCTCCTTCAAAACCTTTTTTTTATGGTCAGGAGACACCTTCAAATGTCGTGGGGCCCAGGCGGCAGAGCAGCCCCTCCCTCCCATCCTGCCCCTTCCTCCTCTCCACCAAATGCCCATCCTCACCACAGAAGCTTCCCATCACCTTTCACACATTCACTCTCCTTATGCTCTGGCCCTGCAAGGTGCTATCCCTCTGCCCCAAACGCCCTCTCTGAAGACCCAGTCAAAAGCTTTGTAGCTTTCTCCAACTTTTCTAGCTTCAGAAGTTCTGCGTTCTGGCTTTAAAGTATCCACACCTCATTATCTGCTTAGATATCATCTTCTTCAGGAGTCTGCCTGCCTAAGGCCCTCTCCATAAAACCCCAGCACAATGCCTGGTGCTTATCAGGCCCGACGTTAATTGAGACAGAAAATTCATGGGGTGGAACCCAGGTGCCCTTTGTATTTCGGGTGAGGCACTGCATGCTCACACCCCCAGGTGCTCCCTGGCTACATCGCCAGCTTGGAACCCTGTGTCAATCTCAACGTTAATGACTCAGCCCCATCTTCTGGCATCTGGCACTCAGACCTTGCAACAGCCTGACCATGTGCGATGCGACTTGTGGGAGTTTCTCCAAATGGGGCCCACCAAGTCGTCGTGTGCTGCCTCGCCAAGGTGACCTCCCTCTGACAGGTGACCCTGGCCAGCAGCTAGGAAGCACCTGGCTGCCAGTGCAGGTACAGCTTCTAGGCAGCCCGACAGAAGCTGCCAGGCCCTAACAATTCAGCTGGACTTTCTCAAATTTCCCTTCTTTTTGATCATACAATGCCTGAAGACTGACAAGCTTTACAAGCATTCTCATGCCCTTATCATCATGCATCTGGTGCTTTAGACCAAGCCAACATCCTCACAAGCCCATTCATAGTTCAGGGTTTCACGCTCCAGACGGTTCGCCTTCTTCCACCCCAAGGTCCCGGGAGGAGGATCTGGAGGGAAGGCCTGCCCTGAAGCTGGGCCTTAGCCCCCGACACTGGGCCCTCCCCATCTCTGGTACTGGCCCCCTCCATCTGGAGATCCACACAGAGCCATCAACCTCTGGACAGTCTTAGGCTACAACAATTCTTCTTCTGTTACAGAGTTTTAGGTATTGGCACCTCTGCAGTGTGGGGACCTGATACCAGCTCCCTTGTTAGTGGGGGTATACCTAGGTGGGGCTTACTGGGCTGGTCCTAAGGGAGGCCTGGCCAGCAGTTGTAAGGTCAGGTGAGGCCAAGGAAGTGGTGAGGTGATGATGAAAGAAGGCATCACTATTAAAGAACATCCTGGTCACATAACAGGTGGAGTCCCCACTCCCTACAGGCTTCCCTAATCAAACCCTGGGCACAGGTGTTAAGGGAGAAAGACAAAACCGCACAAAAATTCAGGTGGCTGCTGTCACACGCTCAGTAAGGTCTTAAAGCCTCAAAAGGTCAGTACAGTCAAAATCTTAACATCATAAAAAGGCTGGCGTCATGTAGCGAACAAACTCTAACCCTTTTTGAAGTTTACTGAAGGGCATCACCACTGCATGGGAGAAGAGGAGCAGGTGGGTGCAAGAAATGCTGCTTTGGTTTATAAATCCTTTCCCACATGTGCTCTGCCATCCTGGAATCCGAAGCAATACCTGTCATCTCCAGTCCAACAGATGCTTAGGGCACTCCAGCAGGCATCCTGAGGCTCCCGCCCACAGGAGGCTCCCCCGATGGAATGTGTTCCCACCCTTCCAGGATACTGCAGGCATCGCTTCAGTTCCTGCTGAAGGAGCAGATTTTGGACTGCTCCGTATGCGCCCCAGAGGAGCTGGAGGAGGCACACGGGTGCAGGCTGCCTATCTTGAAAGTGAAGAGTCAGCCAACACAAGATGGATGGGGAAGAGTCAGGGCAACGAAAACTTGATTGCCCGCCAGTCTCAGTTGGGCGATTCTCTGATCCTTCAAGACAACCAGCCTTGGCTCCATTTCAGAAACTGGCCAAGGAACTGCTGAAGGATGAGGCCGTTGTCCAGCCACCTTCCCAGGAGCAGAGCTCTTCTTCCCACCCCCAAATCCTTGGAAACGAAAACAGACTTCCCACAAACTCCGTGTGTGCAACTGCCGGTTATGAAGCCAACCCAAACATACCCATTTTCCTGACCAAGGCTGTCCTTGAGGCCACCACCCAAGCGAAGGTGTCGCACCCAAGGCTGTGACAACACTGACAGGCAGGCAGAGCTCTCGGGGTGGGGAGCAAAGAGGGAGCAAGGAGGAGGTGTGACCTACCAGAAGTACCATAGCCTCTGTATGGAGAGGGCCCGCACACAGCACCTGGAGCCACAGCAGTCCTCGTAGGAGCGGCATCTGTGGAGAGAGGCACAGGCTGGTCAGCACTGAGTTGGAAGCAGCCACCGGACCAGCCGTGTGGCCCAAGCTGGGCTTCAATGTAATCATTCTTGAAGGAAGAAATCATTAAGCGCAAAAAGGACAGAACTGCCTCCACTGCATTTCACACAACCAGCAGAACAGACTGACATCAGCCTGTGGCCCAAAGCAAGGTGCTGAGGTGGGCACAGTCAGTGTGATGTAAAGCCCTGCATTTACCAAGCATCCTGTGTGTCAAATCCCAATGGATTCCCATTTACCAAGCATCCTGTGTGCCAAATCCCAATGGATTCCTTCTGGGTGGTGGCACAACCAAAGACGGGCATTAAGCCTACCAGGAATGCTGCTGGGAGGGGAGGCTCTGCAGGAGCCCAGCACCCATGTGGTGCTCATCTCTGCTGTCTTCAGTCCCCGACTATGGGGAAAAGATGGAAATATCCCAGCACACCCACTGAGGCTAAAAGCAGAGGTTGTGGAGTTAGATACATTGCAGGTGTGGTCCTGGTCCTGCCACTTACTAGCTGTGGGACTTCCGGCGAGCCTCAGTTTCTCCATCAGCAAAGCAGGTGGAACCGCAGGGGCCCTGCACAGCACTGATTTAAGTTTTAAGGCCTTTATCACCACATAAAGTGCTGATGGTTCTATTACTGCTCATGCTGCCTCCCTCCCCTCATCCCCCAATGTGTCTGAGGTTTCCGGGCCCCTGGCAGGGCATAGCTCTCGGGGGTGTTTTCAGAAGCTGTTCCCAGATTGCTGCCTGAGCATGGGCCCTTGCGCAGGTCTCGGGTGAGGCACTCCGTGCCCTCGACTTCCCTGCCCTTCCCCAACCCCAAGTCCTCCTTGAAGAGAGAAGATGCCATGAAAGTGCAAACCCTTCCGTTTTACAGAGACGTTTTCACTGGAGCGTTTCGAGCCCAGCGGCAATGGACTGGCAGGGATGTGGTGAGGACCACTTCTCTATAATATTAAACCTTTACCTAATTGTGATCTAGGTTCCTGCCAGTTTTTTTTTCCTTTAAAAAAAAAGTAGCTGGGAGAAATACACAATTCAGTCCAAGGTCTTGGGCACTGAATGTGTAGATTATTGCAGTACAAATAGGTTTGTTTTATGTAGAGAAGTATGTGTAGAAAACTAGTTAAGATGCGAAGTGAGATAACGGCAGCCTGGAACTCAGCAGAACCAAGCTCCGAAGCTGCTATTCCCTGGTTGTGCACGCAGTAGGCCCAAGGCTCCTGGACGTGGTGCTGCCTCTCTGTAAACACCCTGCACCCAACGGCGCTAAATCCTCTATCGTTTCAAGGACAAACTGGTCTGAGAGACACTCCCTCCCCACTCCACCCCCACGCCATTCCACAGACAATATGGCAGCATTCATGTCCAGTCTTCCCCTGGCCCATGAATGTGAATTCCTACCCGGTACCCAAAGTGTTGTGATTTCCATGAGATGCTCCCAGTGGCTCCCACTGAGAGTTACCTAAATGAGTGCTCAAGAATGCTGCTGGTCCTGGCCGGGTGCAGTGGCTCACACCTGTCATCTCAGCACTTTGAGAGGCCAAGGCGGGTGGATCACTTGAGGTCAGGAGTTCGAGACCAGCCTGGCCAACATGGTGAAACCCCACCTCGACTAAAAATACAAAAATTAGCTGGACATAGTGTGTGCACCTGTAGTCCCAGCTGCTCGGGGAGCTGAGGCAGGAGAACTGCTCGAACCTGGGAGGCAGAGGTTGCAGTGAGCCAAGATCGTGCCACTTGCACTCCTGACACTTCATGCATCCAACAAGCAGCCACCAAGGGGCTACTAGGAGCCTGCTCTGTGCTTTCCTGAGGGTGGAGCAGGGAAAACCCAGAGGAAAATCCTTCTGGGGAGGAGCTTTCTCTCTAGAAGGGAGAGAAAATAGTAAACAAGAAAACATAAACTGTGTTAGATGGTAATAAGTTCTTCTGTGGTGAAAAATGGAGCCGGCACTGGCAGGTTGAGAGCACAAGGCAGCAGGATGCTCAGGGAGGACATGATGTCTGAACAGAGAGCACGCAGAAATCCAGTCTGCCAATGAGGGAAGCTGGCACAGGGTCTCAGCGCTCAGGACGGGGGAATGCTGGCCACTCCGTCCTAGTGCCCCGGGTTCCACAGCTGCATGCTGGAGATGAGTGTGGGAGCTCTGCAAGCCAGAGCCCTGCACAGACAGTACCTTCTGCAGTTCCCCCAGGCCTTCCCCTACAATCTCACTAGTCTCGGTTGATCAATGTGTGTGTGTGCCTATGTGTGTGGAAGAGAAGGGAGCAGTCGAGGGAGATGAAGGACTTCTTGCTTTTAGGGTGGATGGAGTTCAGACAATTAACAGTAAACTAGAAGAGGTGGGACTGTTTCCTCTCGTGAGTGTGCAAAGACAGGTGTCCTCAGCACTCTGGTGAGGTTCGTGGTGAGTTTGGGAGTGTGGAAGGCAGAACGCAACCATGGCCCTGAGAATTGCACCCCTTAGAAAACACACCCTGCATAATCCCCTCCTCTCCAGTGGACAGGACCCTGTGAATATTGGATGACCCCCACCACGATCACAGAACATTCATCAAGATGGTGTGTTATCTAAGGCTCTGCCCTTGCAGACTGGAGATTCTCCTGCTGGCTTTGAAATAGTATTAATAGCCGCCACATGAGAGGACCATGTGACCAGCACTGAGCGTGGTCTGCAGGCACAAAGAGCAATCCCAGTAGGACCTCAGTCCTACAACCACAAGAAACCGAATTCTGCCAACAACCCAAATCAGTTTGGAGGAGGACTCCAAGCTCCAGGTGAGAACGCAGTCCAGCCCACTGCTTAATCTCAGCCTCATGAAGTGACCCTGATCCCAGAACCCAAATGAGCTTTCCCAGACTTGAGATCTACAGAGCTGTGCAGTAATAAGGGTGTGCTGTTTCAGTCTGCTACGTTTATAGTGATTTACTACACAGCCACAGAGTCAAGGAGAACACAGCTTACAGGTTACGAGCACTTCTTACCTTACACCAGGTTAAGTGCTTCACAAACGTTTCGTTAATTTTCAAAACATCCACATACGAGGTAAAGTATTACTAGTGCCATGTTTGAAATTAGCTTAGAAGCAAGACATTAGGGATGTTGCACCTCCAGCCCAGGCCACTGTCTGCAGAAGCCAAGAGTGGACTTGGCTAGCACTTCAGGAAAGCATTTTGCACAGATGCTGCCTTTCATGACCAAAGGGTCACCTTCTCTATCCCCACTTGATTTTCCTATTCTTCTTTGGCCCTGCCAAAGAAATTTCAAAGACCATGGTAACAGAGACAATGTGAAAAAAACAGACCCTTGGGCAAATGTCAGGAGGTCCCTGAGACAGGACGCAGAGACAGGAACTCAGCAACCACTCTTTAATAGTGCTTGCACAGGCAGAGCAAGATGGCCGAATAGGAACAGCTCCAGTCTCCAGCTCCCAGCGCGAGCGACACAGAAGACAGGTGATTTCTGCATTATCAACTGAGGTACTGGGTTCATCTCACTGGGGAGTGGCGGACAATCAGTGCTGGTCAGCTGTTGCAGCCCGACCAGCGAGAGCTGAAGCAGGGCGAGGCATCGCCTCACCTGGGAAGCGCAAGGGGGAAGGGAATCCCTTTTCCTAGCCAGGGGAACTGAGACAGACAACACCTGGAAAATTGGGTAACTCCCACCCCAATACTGCGCTTTAAGCAAACGGGCACACCAGGAGATTATATCCCACACCTGGCCGGGAGGGTCCCACGCCAGAGAAGGCCATAAACAAACGGACAGAGATGAAAACCATGACACGAGAAATACGTGACAAATGCACAAGCTTCAGTAACCGACTCGATCAACTGGAAGAAAGAGTATCAGCGATTGAGGATCAAATGAATGAAATGAAGCGAGAAGAGAAATCTAAAGAAAAAAGAAGAAAAAGAAATGAACAAAGCCTGCAAGAAGTATGGGATGATGTAAAAAGACCAAATCTACGTCTGACTGGGGTGCCTGAAAGTGAGGGGGAAAATGGAACCAAGTTGGAAAACACTCTTCAGGATATCATCCAGGAGAACTTCCCCAACCTAGTAGGGCAGGCCAACATTCAAATCCAGGAAATACAGAGAACGCCACAAAGATACTCCTCGAGAAGAGCAACTCCAAGACACATAATTGCCAGATTCACCAAAGCTGAAATGAAGGAAAAAATCTTAAGGGCAGCCAGAGAGAAAGGTCGGGTTACCCACAAAGGGAAGCCCATCAGACTAACAGCAGATCTCTCGGCAGAAACTCTACAAGCCAGGAGAGAGTGGGGGCCAATATTCAACATTCTTAAAGAAAAGAATTTTCAACCCAGAATTTCATATCCAGCCAAACTAAGTTTCATAAGTGAAGGAGAAATAAAATCCTTTACAGATAAGCAAATGCTTAGAGATTCTGTCACCACCAGGCCTGCCTTACAAGAGACCCTGAAGGAAGCATTAAACATGGAAAGGAACAACCGGTACCAGCCATTGCAAAAACATGCCAAAATGTAAAGACCATCGAGGCTAGGAAGAAACTGCATCAACTAACGAGCAAAATAACCAGTTAATATCATAATAGCAGGATCAAGTTCACACATAACAATATTAACCTTAAATGTAAATGGACTAAATGCTCCAATTAAAAGACACGGACTGGCAAAATGGATAAAGAGTCAAGACCCATCAGTCTGCTGTATTCAGGAGACCCATCTCACATGCAGAGACATACATAGGCTCAAAATAAAGGGATGGAGGAAGATCTACCAAGCAAATGGAGAACAAAAAAAAGCAGGGGTTGCGATACTAGTCTCTGATAAAACAGACTTTAAACCAACAAAGATCAAAAGAGACAAAGAAGGCCATTACATAATGGTAAAGGGATCAATTCAACAGGAAGAGCTAACTATCCTAAATATATATGCACCCAATACAGGAGCACCAAGATTCATAAAGCAAGTCCTTAGAGACTTACAAAGAGACTTAGACTCCCATACAATAATAATGGGAGACTTCAACACTCCACTGTCAACATTAGACAGATCAACGAGACAGAAAGTTAACAAGGATATCCAGGAATTGAACTCATCTCTGCAGCAAGCAGACCTAATAGACATCTACAGAACTCTCCACCCCAAATCAACAGAATATACATTCTTCTCAGCACCACATCACACTTATTCCAAAATTGACCACATACTTGGAAGTAAAGCACTCCTCAGCAAATGTAAAAGAACAGAAATTATAACAAACTGTCTCTCAGACCACAGTGCAATCAAACTAGAACTCAGGACTAAGAAACTCAATCAAAACCGCTCAACTACATGGAAACTGAATAACCTGCTCCTGAATGACTAATGGGTACACAATGAAATGAAGGCAGAAATAAAGATGTTCTTTGAAACCAATGAGAACAAAGATACAACATACCAGAATCTCTAGGACACATTTAATGCAGTGTGTAGAGGGAAATTTATAGCACTAAATGCCCACAAGAGAAAGCTGGAAAGATCTAAAATTGACACTCTAACATCACAATTAAAAGAACTAGAGAAGCAAGAGCAAACACATTCAAAAGCTAGCAGAAGGCAAGAAATAACTAAGATCAGAGCAGAACTGAAGGAGATACAGACACAAAAAACCCTCCAAAAAATCAATGAATCCAGGAGTTGGTTTTTTGAAAAGATCAACAAAATTGACAGACCGCTAGCAAGACTAATAAAGAGGAAAAGAGAGAAGAATCAAATAGACACAATAAAAAATAATACAGGTGATATCACCACCAACCCCAAAGAAATACAAACTACCATCAGAGAATACTATAAACACCTCTATGCAAATAAACTAGAAAATCTAGAAGAAATGGATAATTTCCTGGACACTTACACTCTCCCAAGACTGAACCAGGAAGAAGCTGAATCCCTGAATAGACCAATAGCAGACTCTGAAATTGAGGCAATAATTAATAGCCTACCAACCAAAAAAAGTCCAGGACCAGATAGGATTCACAGCTGAATTCTACCAGAGGTACGAGGAGGAGCTGGTACCATTCCTTCTGAAACTATTCCAATCAATAGAAAAAGAGGGAATCCTCCCTAACTCATTTTATGAGGCCAACATCATCCTGATACCAAAGCCTGGCAGAGACACAACAAAAAAAGAGAATTTTAGACCAACATCCCTGATGAACATCAATGCAAAAATCCTCAATAAAATACTGGCAAACCGGATCCAGCAGCACATCAAAAAGCTTATCCACCATGATCAAGTGGGCTTCATCCCTGGGATGCAAGGCTGGTTCAACATACGCAAATCAATAAACATAATCCAGCATATAAACAGAACCAAAGACAAGAACCACGTGAGTATCTCAATAGATGCAGAAAAGACTTTGACAAAATTCAACAGCCCTTCATGCTAAAAACTCTCAATAAATTCGGTATTGATGGAACGTATCTCAAAATAATAAGAGCTATTTATGACAAACCCACAGCCAATATCATACTGAATGGGCAAAAACTGGAAAAATTCCCTTTGAAAACTGGCACAAGACAGGGGTGCCCTCTCTCACCACTCCTATTCAACATAGTGTTGGAAGTTCTGGCTATGGCAATCAGGCAAGAGAAATAAATAAAGCATATTCAGTTAGGAAAAGAAGAAGTCAAATTGTCCCTGTTTGCAGATGACATGACTGTATATTTAGAAAACCCCATTGTCTCAGCCCAAAATCTCCTTAAGCTGATAAGAAACTTCAGCAAAGTCTCAGGATACAAAATTAATGTGCAAAAATCACAAGCATTCTTATACACCAGTAACAGACAAACAGAGAGCCAAATCATGAATGAACTTCCATTCACAATTGCTTCAAAGAGAATGAAATACCTAGGAATCCAACTTACAAGGGATGTAAAGGACCTCTTCAAGGAGAACTACAAACCACTGCTCAGTGAAATAAAAGAGGACATAAACAAATGGAAGAACATACCATGCTCATGGATAGGAAGAATCAATATGGTGAAAATGGCCATACTGCCCAAGGTAATTTATAGATTCAATGCCATCCCCATTAAGCTACCAATGAGTTTCTTCACTGAATTGGAAAAAACTGCTTAAAGTTCATATGGAACCAAAAAAGAGCCCGCATCTCCAAGACAATCCTAAGTCAAAAGAACAAAGCTGGAGGCATCACGCTACCTGACTTCAAACTATACTACAAGGCTACAGTAACCAAAACAGCATGGTACTGGTACCAAAACAGAGATATAGACCAATGGAATAGAACAGAGTCCTCAGAAATAATACCACACATCTACAGCCATCTGATCTTTGACAAACCTGAGAAAAACAAGAAATGGGGAAAGGATTCCCTATTTAATAAATGGTGCTGGGATAATTGGCTAGCCATAAGTAGAAAGCTGAAACTGGATCCTTTCCTTATTCCTTATACGAAAATTAATTCAAGATGGATTAGAGACTTAAATGTTAGACCTAATACCATAAAAACTCTAGAAGAAAACCTAGGTAATATCATTCAGGACATAGGCATGGGCAAGGACTTCATGTCTAAAACACCAAAAGCAATGGCAACAAAAGCCAAAATAGACAAATGGGACCTAATTAAACTAAAGAGCTTCTGCACAGCAAAAGAAACTACCATCAGAGTGAACAGGCAACCTACAGAATGGGAGAAAATTTTTGCAATCTACTCATCAGACAAAGGGCTAATATCCAGAACCTACAAAGAACTCAAACAAATTTATAAGAAAAAAACAAACAACCCCATCAAAAAGTGGGCAAAGGATATGAATAGACATTTCTCTAAAGAGGACATTCATACAGCCAACAGACACATGAAAAAATGCTCATCATCACTGGCCATCAGAGAAATGCAAATCAAAACCACAATGAGATACCATCTCACACCAGTTAGAATGGCAATCATTAAAAAGTCAGGAAACAACAGGTGCTGGAGAGGATGTGGAGAAATAAGAACACTTTTACACTGTTGGTGGGATTGTAAACTAGTTCAACCATTATGGAAAACAGTATGGCGATTCCTCAAGGATCTAGAACTAGAAGTACCATATGACCCAGCCATCCCTTACTGGGTATATACCTAAAGGATTATAAATCATGCTGCTATAAAGACACATGCACACGTATGTTTATTGTGGCACTATTCACAATAGCAAAGACTTGGAATCAACCCAAATGTCCATCAGTGACAGACTGGATTAAGAAAATGTGGCACATATACACCATGGAATACTATGCAGCCATAAAAAAGGATGAGTTTGTGTCCTTTGTAGGGACATGGATGCAGCTGGAAACCATCATTCTCAGCAAACTATCACAAGAACAGAAAACCAAACACTGCATGTTCTCACTCATAGGTGGGAACTGAACAATGAGATCACTTGGACTCGGGAAGGGGAACATCACACACCGGGGCCTATCATGGGGAGTGGGGAGGGGGGAGGGATTGCATTGAGAGTTATACCTGATATAAATGACGAGTTGATGGGTGATGAAGAGTTGATGGGTGCAGCACACCAACATGGCACAAGTATACATATGTAAC
Organism: Theropithecus gelada; assembly: GCF_003255815.1. Classification (NCBI taxonomy): domain Eukaryota; kingdom Metazoa; phylum Chordata; class Mammalia; order Primates; family Cercopithecidae; genus Theropithecus; species Theropithecus gelada. The sequence goes on along the minus strand of NC_037670.1, from coordinate 57,538,619 downwards.
AAACCTGCACGTTATGCACATGTACCCTAGAACTTAAAGTATAATTAAAAAAAAAATAGTGCTTGCACGGTTCTTTGTTCAGTTTGGAACTGCATATTGACCAGAAAGATTCCCAGAAAAGCCTGTATCATTTGATGTCAGTAATGCTCTACAATTAGCATATACAATTAATCATAGAGACAAATAATAAAGTAAGATGCGATATTAGGTGAAAGGATGGTGTCAATTTGTAGTGAATGGTGGATGCTCCCGCAACATTAGCTGTTTTCAGCAGACATCCACACACATGCACAAAAATCTATGTGTGCCAGGCTGTGACATAAGGCACATCTCTTCACAGCTGCTGCCAGGGAAGCCCCAAGTTAAAAGTGGACAGGCTCAAGTTTCTGGTGTGTCCAGGACTGGCCCCATTCAACCTCTTGGGAGATTCTGGGTGGCCTTCAGGCTCAGGTCCCCCTGTGAGGTCACTTTCTGCTGTTAACAGTGCTGGGCTAAGGTCTTTCGGTCCTTGTCTTCTGTCTAGGTGAAACTGGCTTTAGTCAAATGGCTATTGCCATTTTTACTCCTAATTCTACTATATTTTGTCCTCAAGTGATCAAATTCTAGGAGATACAACTCTCATGAAGACCTTCTCAAATCAGACACCCCAGCTCACTGCCTAGCCATGAACAGCATCCTCTGCAGGTGCTGACGGTGAGGGAGCGGGGAGAGGGAGATGCAGAACAGAGACGACAGACACCCGCAGCTTAGGGGGAACTGGCCGTGATCCTCTGAGCTCCTGCTAGTTGCCTCCCATAGATCCACCACCCTCTGCCACCATGATGCTCCTGTGTCTCTCCCTCTCAGGTTTTACCCCAACTATAACGGCAGCTGCTCCAGCTCCAAGCACAGCCAAAGCTTAAGAGGTATTAATACCTGGGTCCCTCCAATACTGACAGTCATGCACTTGATATGAAAGAGGAAAACAGGTACACACTAATAAATTTAGTGTCTGAATTGTTTTTCGTGAGCTAAATTTGCTAAAATGCTTCCCTTTCAGCTTTACACTTACAAGGAAGCATTTGCTGCCTGGAAACCTAAGCCCTATGGCATTCTATCTCCCATGCTGGAGAGAGCAGACCACCAGCTTTCAGACATATGTAGAGCCCTCGTCCAGAATTAACACACATACACCCCTCAGCCTGAGAACATATCCGTCCTAGAATATCTGGAGTATAACGGATTACAAGTTCCTCTTTGTTGGCAAGATACAACATCTATGTGCTCTAGCTCACTTTTCGGAATCCAAATTTGGAACACCAGCAGCAAATACACGCTGTCAACTGATTATCACTTTCTTCTCTCAAAACACAGGGACGCTTTATGCTCCTTCCATGAGCTGAAGACCCATTCACTCTCCACATTCTTGCGGCTCATCTGCGGCTCTGGCCCGGCTCCCAGTGTGGATGCTGGCAGGCCCCAGCTACTCAAAGGAGCACACAATTACCTAGGTGCTGACACTGTTCCCCCTTTTCTCTCTGCTGCTTTCTTCCTTTTGAAGCTGCTGGTAAATTGGGGCCCTAAGCACACACACCTGCTGATGTTCCAAAAAGCTGCAATTACAAAGAGGTATTCACTGCAACACTGAGCTTAATTAAAGTAGTAAACATTACCAGGCAGTCGAGCACACTGAAGACACCCATCATGGATGCATCAAGTCAAATACTCCTAGTGCCCTCAGCCTCAGAATGGCAACGCTGCTCCCAAGGACGTCACAAGACTACACCTTTGCAGAACAGATCAGAATGGAGAAAATAGCAAGGGCTTTTTCATCTCATTCTTCTCTGTGTGCCAGATGTATAAATTCTCAGACTTGCCATGGAAAAGAAGAAACATCACTCTTAACTAAATTCGCTCCACAGCATATCTAATTATAGTCCTGAGACTCTGAAATACACGATACTTCAAAAGAATGAAAAGATCACGTATAGCAGCAGACATGGGCCCCTGGACTTGACTTACTGCTGTTAGCCAAGTATTCCTTACTGTACCCCTGGATACAAAGGTAGATTTCTGCTGAAGTCAGAGAATGGGTAGTCCACTCTGAGCAGCTGCTGACAGGTAACTAGGTATATTATACAGATAAAATCAGGGTGTCTGGCTTCTCTCCCCTAGTCAATGATAGGACCTGCAGTCCCTGGGATTCCTCATGTAAAAGGAAATGTATGTCTGAGAGTCTATGGGCCACGATTTAGACATGTGTCAGAGCAACAAACAAATGCAAACAACAGGTGGCCACTGTGGGAGTTTTTGGAGCCTAAGACGGAAACATGTGTTATGCTTAGTCCTGTACAGGAGGAAAGAGGGTATGGCCACTGGACACATTTAATTCTTAGCCTTTGGGTTACATAAATCTCAAAAGTAGGAAAGGATAACATACTAGGTCAAGGAATGTTCAGTGTTAGTGAAGTCACAGAATCTTTCTACGTAAAAAAGAAAAAAGTCAAATGTCAGTTTGTAAACTTTTCCATGTGTTGTTGCTATGGATGGAAAGTGTCTCCCCCAGATGGTTGCTGAAAGGCTACCCTGCAATGGGATGGTGTTAAAAGGTGGGGCTTTTGGAAGGTGATCCGGTCACCAAGCTGAAGCCCTTGTGACAGGGTTGGGGTCTCTGTAAGAAGAGTCATGAAGAGGGCTTGCTGCTTGCTCCGCTCCTCACCATGTGAGGATAGAACAAGATGGCGCCTACGAACCACGGACAGAGCCTCATCAGACACCAGAGCTGACGGCACCTTGGTCTGGGACTTCCAGCCTCCAGCGCTGTGAGAAATAAACACACACTGTTTAAGCCCCACAGCCTCTGGTATTGCTGTTACGTCAGCCTGAACTTAAGCACCACTTTAGCGGTAATCACAGTTAAAAGGATTTACAGAAAATCGTCTCTGCATCTGGTGGAGCAGCTAAAGTCTGAGTAAAATATTCAGGGTGCTGGTCTGGAGGCAGAGTTGGTGGGGACTGTAACTTTTTTGGGGGAGTTCCAGAATCCAATCCTTTCTCCTGCCTGCAGGATTAACCCTCAGCAAACATTTCTCTTCACTAAGCACTTGCTGGCACAACACCTCCTTTCTCCCATCCAGTCCCAGTCTCTCAGTTTGACAGCTGGTCTGTTCTCCTCAATCACACTGCCCCTAAAAGCTAACCCTGCTTTTCACGCTACTCATTATCATCTGCATTCTCCACAGAGCCAAGCCCGCAGCACATACTTGAAGGAGGCTTCCCGAGTTAGAAGCAGGAAGTACATCCAGGCTTATCAGTGGCCTTTGATTAGCTACCTATGAGAAACTGGGCTCTCCAGTAATCTAAACACAGAGGCCTATACAAGTTTCAGTAGAAAACTCCAAAGGACATGTGAGCCTCTAGGGGAGCAGAGGAGAGCTCTGTCCTTAGCCACCCAGTGCCCCGGCAAATCTCCTTGTAAGGACTGCAGAGCTCTGTGCCTCACCTGGATCAAGGAATCCACCTGACTGTTTAGTGACTGACCTTCCCCTCCAACCTGCCCAGGCAGAGGCTGCCACTCCCTGCAGCAAGGCCCCAGGGCACGTGCCTTCCATGACCATGGGCACTGTTCCTTGTGCAGAATCCAAGGCAGGCCCCGCTAGGTTGATTCATGACTCACACAGTCTTTCTTTCCAGTGTCCAAAGGGACTCATATATTCTCCCAAGCCTTGTCTTCTCCAGGAAACAGTATCTCTCTTGGGCAAAATTATGGTTTCTCTTTATTGGGAAGAATCCCAGTTTACTCTCATTTCCACACTTACTGGAGCTTCAGGCAGGATTAACCTTTTTAACAACTGTGACACAGTCAAATCCTAATAAACCTTCCATCTAAACTTCCAAGTTCTTCTCAGTAGGTTCTGTCTTTCCATGCTGTACAGGTGCAGTACAGTCTGGGACCCAAATATAGGACTTCATGCTTATCCATAAAAAGGGTAAACTTATGCAATCTGGCCCTTTACTTTTATCCTGTCAAGAGCCTTTGGATCCTCATTCTGTCACTCAAGGCATTCACTATTTCTTCCAGTTTTCTGTCACTGACATGAAGGATATGAGTCAAGTTTTCCTGGGACCCAGGACTGCTGAACTTCAGGCCACCCGACCAACTCTGCTCCTCCTCTCTGCAATGATCACAAACATGACTTAGAATGCCCATGTCCAAAAATCCACAGTTGGGTCACGAAGAGATGAGAGTGGGGACTGAAAATGAAGAGGAATCTTTCCATGCCCTGAAACTGAAATTCAAAACCTGAGATCTTACCAAAGTCCAGCAGGCTGCCTGCAGAAAGAAAACCAAAGGGAGAGAAAGAAGGCTGTACCACGAAGTGAGTCCTGGCTTAGCTGCAAGGAGTCCAGGAGTGTGCAGAAAAGGAGGGTGAGGTGGGAATATGGAAAGGTGACAGCCCATGAGCTCAGCCCAAGTCACAGCCAGATGCTCTCTACTCAGATGGAGATCAGTTTCAGTATCGGGATTAAAAAAATGGGCACGTGAATTTTATAGTATGTGAATTATACCTTAATTGAGAAAGAGAGGGGGAGGGAGGGAGGGAGGGAGGGAGTGAGGGAGGGAAGGGAAGGAGGGAGGAAGGAAGGAAGGAAGGCAGGCAGGCAGGCAGGCAGGCAGGCAGGCAGGCAGGAAGGCAGGAAGGCAGGAAGGCAGGCAGGCAGGCAGGCAGGCAGGCAGGCAGGCAGGCAGGCAGGCAGGCAGGCAGGCAGGCAGGCCTCCTCTACCTACAACTTGTACATATGATCAACATGACATGCCTTCCCTATTTTCATTCAAGTCAATGCTAAAATACTGAAGTCAATGGTGAATTCCATTAGAGACGTTCCTTCTATGTTGAGATTTTACTAATCATAATTTTATAAATACAGCTATTATACCAGTTACAAATCCACCTAACTGGTCTATTTATTACTGATCTTCTCAGCATTGTCAGATCACTGATGTCCTGGTCTCACGGTCCCATAAAAGACCAACCCAATATGACCTTAGAGAGGCAAACCCAAATTAATTTTAATCGAGCACAAAACACCCTTTTAATAATTTCCTGACGCCTTTAAGAGGTCCCCACTGCTCTGGCGACTGCCCTGATGAACCCACCTCCCATCTCTCGCCCATGTCCTTCTAAAATCTCAGCTTGGTGGGCTGTCTTTGGGCACACTGGTGCCCTGGGCATTCCTGCCTCTTCCCTCCTAGACAAGTCATCTGTGATCATCAGGACATTGTTCACTAACTCTTGCAAGCTCGCTTCCCTTTCAGATGACATCACTGCCTCACACTCATCTCTCCCAACTATAAGTCTATTATGAGAAAATGTATTACTCATCACCATTTTTTGAGACGGAGTTTTGCTTTTGTGGCCCAGACTGGAGTGTATTGGCACGATCTCACCTCACTGCAACCTCCACCTCCTAGGTTCAAGTGATTCTCCTGCCTCAGCCTCCCGAGTAGCTGGGATTACAGGCGTGCATTCCCATGCCCGGCTAATTTTTTATATTTTTGGTAGAGATGGGGTTTCGCCATGTTGGCCAGGCTGGTCTCAAACTCCTGACCTCAGGTGATCTGCCTGTCTCAGCCTCCCAAAGTGCTGGGATTACAGGCATGAGCCACTGCACCCAGCCACAAGCTTCTTTTTTTTTTTTTTTTGAGATGGAGCTTCACTCTTGTTGCCCAGGCTGAAGTTCAATGGTGTGATCTCGGTTCACCGCAACCTCCCCCTCCCAGGTTCGGGCGATTCTCCTGCCTTGGCCTCCCAAGTAGCTGGGATTACAGGTATGCGCCACCATGCCTGGCTAATTTTTATATTTTCAGTAGAGACGGGCTTTTACCCATGTTGGTGAGGCTGGTCTCAAACTCCCAAACTCAGGTGATCCGCCCGCCTCAGCCTCTCAAAGTGCTGGGATTACGGGCACTTTGAGCCACTGCGCCCAGCCCCAATGTTCTTTATAAAGCTTCTTTATAACATTACTTAATACACTTGTGCATTTCCAGCCTTAATATGGCATAACCTTCTGGGTCATATCCCTGCTTTGCCTTTAGGAGTCCATCCTCCACCAGGAAAGCTCTCCCATTTGAATGAGGCAGCAGAAGTCCTGGCCCATACATGTGGACAAAACTCAAACCAGGAGGAGGTGGTTCAGGCAGAATTCCAGCAGCCTCAAGACACACCTGTGAGGAGTGCTGTGGAAAGCAATGGCTCTCAGCACCAGCTCACATCAAAACTGTCCAGCAGCTTTAAAAACACCTGTGCCTGCTGGCTGGGATGCACTCCTCTGGAGATTTCCGTACACGGCAGGGCTGAGAACCAAGGACCTAAATCTGGAGCCCTCTTGCCTGTGACTCTTTTCTTAGTGCTGGGAAGGAGCACATGGTGGGTGAGCCGGGCAGGGGGTGGGGTGGGGTGGGGCAGAGGGGGTTGTTGTTCTGGCTTTTCTGGGTAGGTGTTTTTTGTTTTAACAGCTTTATTGATATATCCTTGATATACAAAGAGCTGTGTACAATCTGATGAGTTTGGTCATATGCAAACACCCAAGATATCACCACAATGAAAGTCTAGGCATAATCTGATTACTTGTAATGTTGTACGTCTGCGAGAAACCAGCATTTTAAATAGAACTTTCATCTTTTCAAACACAAGATTTTAGACCATTTTATCTGTCTTGCTTTCAAGTCAAAAACTTCACAGACCTGACTATGAACTCATGGTTCTTTCTTTCCTGTCAACCTCAGTTGGTAATCCATGTGATGTCAGTATCGTCCTCCTGGCCTGACACGGTTTCCCTGACAGGCAGGGAGGTGCCTGTGTGTTGAGACGTATGGTCCCATTTTGATGATGTTTCAACTTTGATTTAGTCAACACATCCCACGGCAAAGTCAAACATCTCTAGGTTGTAAGGAGGGAGCCATCGCTGCTTTGATGAGGCCTGAGCCCGAGACGCTGAGGGTGGGAAGACGGTTGCCCTGTCAATCATTCCTTCAGAGACAGAGTTATCACCAGAAAATACCTTCTCTGACTTGTATAAACCCAAACTACTTGCATTCAGGGTGGCATACAGGATTTACCTAGGGCAATTTACTTGTATTTCTACCACGGGAGAAGGCATTACAAATGCTTACCAAAATCACTAATATTAGCAGACAAAATGGGGCAGAGAGTGCTCATTTCCTGGTCATTTTAACCCTTGAGTAGCTGCTGCCTTGGAGCCCAGATGCACCCAGAGTTAAAGTGAGGAGGTAAGATGGGCCAAGAAGCTCTTAAATTACTGCTGAACTTTGGTAACTATGGAGTTCTTTGTTTTGTTTGTTTGTTTTGACCCAAGGTCTCACTATGTCACCCAGGCTGGAGTGCAGTGGTGCAATCATAGCTCACTGCAGCCTCAAATTCCTTGGCTTAAGTGATCCCTTCACACCAGCCTCCCAAGTAGCTAAAACAACAGGTGCACACCACCATGCCCAGCTAATTTAAAAAATTTTTTGTAAAGATGAGGTTTCACTATGTTGCCCAGGCTGGTCTCCAACTCCTGGCCACAGTGATCTACTTGCCTTGGCCCAAAAGTGTTGGGATTACAGGTGTGAACCACTGCACCTGGCCCAGAGTTTTTGAAACTCCACCCTTGTGTTTCTGCGGTAGAGGTTTTCCCTCTTTCTCCTTCCAGTAAACTGCTGATCATTTAAAATTAGTTCTATTCAATCCTATCCTGAAAAACAATCCTCCTAGTTTCTGGCTGACTAAATATAAGGTTAAAAAAATAAATCCTGGCCATATGTCTCTTTCAGAGACACAGTTATTACCAGAAACCACCTTCTCTGGAAGGTGTTTTTCATTTTCCATACAAAAGTGAAAAACAGAAGTCTGCCTATGAGCTCACAGTGAGATCCTGTCGCTATAAAAAATCTTTAAAATTAGCCAGACGTAGTAGCACATACCTACAGTCCTAGTGACTCAGAGCCTGAGGTGAGAGGATCACTTGAGCCAAGGGATTTGAGGCTGCAGTGAGCTAGTACTGCACCACTGTGTTCCAGCCTGGGTGACAGAGCAAGACCCTGCCCCAAATTTATTATCCATTTTAATTTCATAATAAATTTCCCATCATTGAAATCACACAGGCATGATAAATACTAACGGAATTAGCTGAGTTTGGCAATGAGATCAGGAAGGGAGATAGATTCTAGTACCTAAAAACTCTGGAAACTTACACTGAGGTTCACACCTGGCTTACTTTCTCAGCTCTATTTTTACTTGAGTTGGTCTTAGTCCATTCAGGCTGTTATAACAAAATACCAGAGCTTGGGTAATTTATAAACAACAGAAATTGATTGCTCATAGTTCTGGAGGCTGGGACGCCCAGGATCAAGGCCCAGCAGATTCGATATCCAGTCAGGGCTCCTTGCTTCATAAATGATGTCTTACTGCTGTGTTCTCACAGGGCAAAAGAGAGCAGGGGAGCTCCCTGCAACCTCTGTTGTAATCCCATTCATGAGGACAGAGCCCTCATGACTTGGTCACTTCCCCAAAGGCCCCACCTCTTACTACTCATACACTGGGTGTTAGGTTCCAATATATGAATTTTGTAAGGACACACATATTCACACTATAGCAGCTGGTTAGCTGTTATATGCAAATGCTCAGAACTCTTAAGTCTGCATTCCAGCTCTGGACTACATCCTGCCCTCTTCCACCTCTGCTGCAAAAGTGAATTCCTCACTGGCTCAATTTCCTGGGTATTCTCCAAGAACTCCAAACTCCACATGTATACATGACATTCTCTACTCAGTCTTCTACTGAATCTTTCCCGGAACCTATTCTTTCCATGGTCTCCCTCTCACTGTCTTCCCAACCAGAAACCTGTGATTTATTTGACTCCCTTTATTTACCTCTATATCGACTCTCCTGTGAGACGCTTTTCATGACCACCGCCTGTTCCTCAGCCCTGTTTCCAGAGGAGTCAGACTGTCTTGCCTTTACTACAACCACAAGCTCCCCTCCTTTAGACCAGAGGACTGTGCCGTCATACTGTTCCTAGACCAAACTGAGGGTCAGGCTGCTATTTCTTGTGGCCCAATAATGAGATGCAGATGAACTGGGGAGGAAGAGAATTTTTATTTCTGCAACCAATTACTGGTAGAAGGCCTGGAAATTATGGCCAGACCAACTCAAAATTACAAAGTTTTCCAGAGCTTACATACCTTCTAAGCTATATGTCTACCTGTAAGTGTGCATTCATCTAGAGACATAAGTGGTTAACTTCTTTTAAACTACAACTATAACTGGAGCCTCAGTAAATTCACGTAATCTAAATGGGTCCAGGTGCTGGGTTGATTATCCTTATCTTGTCTCCTGCTAAATCACAGAGGTTTGGGGAGTTCCTTCAGACCCCCAAAAAACTTATTTGTGGAGGCCTGGGGACTTTCTTCAGACACCAAAAAAAAAATTATTTAATCCTAAATGGGTCATGTTAAGAATTCCTTCGTTATTTTGTCATGCTTTAAGGTCCAGGAAAGGCCTAGGCAAAACTCCCGGTGGGCTTTTGTTACATCCCAGCCTTTATATAAGGGCACTGGCTTTTTTTAGCTTTTAATATTTAACTTAACCACTCAGTCCATACTGAAACACTTGTTATGGAGGCCTGTGTTGGTGAGACCTGGCCTGCCACACTGCTGGCACGCAGGAGGGAGTCTCAGCCCCTCAGATGGCATTTGAGACTCTTCTCGCTAGGCTTCTCCCTCCTTTTCCCATCTCATCTCCTGCCATCTACCAGGCACCCTGGACTCCAGCCCCGTGGTCCCCACTGTACCCTGCACCTTCATGCTCCCATGCCTGCACTCTTCCCAAATTCTCTGACTGCTCCGTGCTGCTTCAAAGATCAGCCCTGTGAGGTCTCTCCCAACACCATCCCCTGCCCTCCCTGATCTGTCCTGCTCCTCCCTTGGCAGGACCCCCATTTCTACAGTTCTCACCATGTGCAATATTGTGGTTAACTGTTAGAGGCCTCTATCTTCTACACCAGACCCGAGCTTGAGAGCAACACCATCTCATTCCTCTATGCAGAGCCCAGGTATCCACCTTGGTTTCGGAACCTTGTAAAGGTTTTGACTTAAACAGAAGAGATGTTGCAGCAAAAAGGCAACTCAGCAAAGGTGGGAACAATACATTAATTAGTAGGAACTCAAAGCATACAAAGGATACTGATTAAAATGTTAACACAGTGCTGGTGGGGACAGTTTGAAACAGGTGCTCCCAGGCAATGATGGCCTATTACCACGATGACCCTCAGGGAGAGCAGCTGGACAGTATTTAGTAGAATATAAAATAAGCATAAGCTTTGATTCAGCAATTCAATTTCTGCAAATTTACCCCATATAATATGGCCAGCATTAAAATATATGAAACATCGTACCAAATGGAATTTTTAAAGACTATAAATAGCCTGTCTGTTCAAATATGTTCTTGCTACCAAGTGAATTATTAAAAATTTGTTTATGAGCACAGCTTAAAATTTTAGAATGTGAAAGAAAAATATCTTTGTCCCTGCCTTTCTGGATAAACCAATGTACTTCTTACATATACTGATGATACTTCATGTCTCCCTAAAATATATAAAACCAAGCTGTGCCCCGACCGCCTTGGGCACGTGTTGTCAGGACTTCCTGGGGCTGTGACACGGGTGCACGTCTTCAACCTTAGTAAAATAAACTTTCTAAATTAACTGAGACCTGTCTCAGATTTTCTGGGTTTACAAGAATTACAGACAAGGAACTGAGAACCTTCAACAGTTAAACAAAACAAAAACTCCAAAATATAGGCACTACCTGTATAAATGAATGATGAGGCATCCCCAGGAAATATTCTGCTACTATCAAAAAGAATGAGGGGCTTTGTATACTGATTTAGAAGCATACTCACAATGTATAGTTAAAAGGAATCAAGTTCAGCTGGGCGCAGTGGCTCACACCTGTAATCGCAGCACTTTGGGAGGCCAAGGCAGGCAGATCACTTGAGGTCAGGAGTTCGAGACCAGCCTGGCCAACATGGTGACGCCCCGTCTCTACTAAAAATACAAAAATTAGCCAGGCGTCATGGCACGTGCCTGTAATCCCAGCTACCCAGGAGGCTGAGGCAGGAGAATCACTTGAACCTGGAAGGCGGAGGTTGCAGTGAGCCGAGATCGTGCCACTGTACTCCAGCCTGGGCAAGAGTGAGATTCCATTTCCAAAAAAAAAAAAAGAGAGAGAAATCAAGGTCACATTTTAGGGGTCTAAAGCGCTTAAGCAGAAGATCATCAGTGAAAATTTCTCCCTGTTATAGAGAAGGTGTCTTCAACTTACACCAGGAATCTTCATTGATAAATCCAAGAACTGAGAGAAAAGAAATTCTGCTCTTGAATATCTGCCCCCTCCAGGTTGCAACTCGAAAACTGTGCTCCATCTCCTGATGGCAGAACAGTGAGGGTCTGCAGCAGGCATATGGAGCACTCAGCCAGGGAAGCGCCCCCACCCCCACTGCCGTCTTCCACGCATCCTGGAAGGCCCCAGTGCTGTGGGAGGAGAGCTCAGCAAAGGAGTCCAGCTGACTTCTGCACAGAGGGACCTCCCCATCAGGCTCAGAGTCTGCTTGCAGAGCCATAAAGGGTGCCTGCTGGCCAGAGGTGACCCTGTGTCCAGGGAGCCTGGGACTGACTCTGGCACCTGCGCTCCTAGCAGGAAGGTAAAGCAGCCCAGCGGCGCTGGCTCTGCCAACCTTGTCTCTGGATCTCGATTTGACACCTGTGAACAGCACTTCATCCACTCACAGCATTAATTATTCACAGGAGAGAAATGAACCCAGAGGCAGCCAACAACACAGGGTAATGTAAGCACTTTAAAAGAAGCTTCACACTCCAATAGGAGACTTGGGAATAGGGCCTGAAAGCAGCCTGGTCAAAATCGATAGTGTTGGCAGGAATGGGCTCTGCCTCCTGCTGGATAAGCCCTGGACCCTGGGCTCCTCCAGGACAGGCCCTGCCTCCCTCATCCCTAACTTCCCATCATCCCTACACACCAGCTCCCTCCCACTTTTAGTAGCGCTCTGGAAATTACAGGTACTCAGTAAGGCATGACACTGATGATAATATTCCTTAATTCTGTTTCATGGATCCTATCTTCCCTTTATCCAGCGGTATGACAACATGCAACTGTCCATTTTTTCCCTTCCACGCTCTCCTTTGAGCTTGGCGGTGTGTGAATTCCCTATCATCTTAGTGGAGTTGACTTCTGAGAAGCTTCCCCACATTCTTTCCTTCAATGGTACTTACATCTGAACGAAAAACTAAAATAAGTAAGCAGACAGAACACCCCGAACCCAAATGCCCTGAAGCTCTGCCCCATCCATGTGGCAGCCAGAGATGTGACCCAGTCATGCAAAAGACCTCTAAAGATGTTGCAAGCCCAGGGAGACCGCATCTCCTGGTGTCAGCTGCCATGTCGGTAAAACTAGAAGAGGATGGTCTTAGGGTTTCCTGGCATTCTACGAGAACGGAGGTAAGTAAAGTAAACCTTCGGAGCCAAATCTTTTCCTCCTCCCAGCTCTTCAAAGGGCCACAGGGCTATTTTCACTTTTAAATCATTGGTGTCCAGTCAAGAATACTCAACCATTTCGAACCCATCCTCAATTTTCTGGGGGACAGAGATTCATTTCAATATATAGTAACAAGAAATTTGCACATCTAAATCGTCAGCTCTCTCTGGCTTATTAAAGTCACATAAAAAGGCATCGTCTGAAGTCCGGGTAACTGTCAGAAAGCACCTGATATGTCTAAGGAGCCACGAGATCTGGTCCAGTGAGGCCAGGCTCCCAGATCCACCCCAGTGCCTGACTGGAAGCAGCGCCCTTTCTCACACCATCATGTCAGTACTAAGACCTGCAGGAGAAAGAAGACTCACTGGCTTGGAAGGAGACATGAGGTGGTCGCTTTGTACTTGGCAGGCAGGCTGGGCCCTTCATGAGCTAAAATCCATCTCCCATTTGTCACTTGTCTCTGCTACAACACACATGCCTGCTCAGCCGTTCATCTTTTATTCTCTAAGCTATAAATTATTCCGAGCAGCCAGCCAGAGTGCTGTGGAATAAGCGGGATGAGACCTTGAAGGTCATCTAGCACAGGAAACTGGGGCCCAGAGAGGTTGGACATTTGCCCAAGATCACACAGCAACCTGATGGCACAGCTGGTCTACAGATGATCTCTTGAATTCCAGTCCCTTAAATATTTTCCATCCCCAAAGACAGCTTTCAGAATCACTCCTTCTGTCTCCAACCCTCCTAAGGCCACCATTTGTCTCCGTTACTAAAGGTATACTGAGGGCCTTCTATGGGCCAGGACCTGTGTTAGCACAGAAGGTATAAAAATCAGCAAGACAGGCTCCCAGTCTAGGGAGGAGACACACAGATGTTTTATTTCAGCAACAGTAGTGCCGTGAAGGAGCATGGTACCCATGCACCAAAGAGCGGTATGGGCTGCAGAGAGGGACCCTCATCCCCAGCTCTCTGGAGATGACACCGTAGCGTGCTTAGGCAAACACTCCACAAATGTCAGCCATTGCATTCCCAGGCTGTGTATCTGGCAGACTCTGTGTCTCAGCTAGTCTGGGACAACTCGGGGCCGTCCTCTGCTCTGTCCTGCTGCAAAGGCAGATGCAAAGAAGTGGGCAGGTCTCAGCTGTCCTTGTGGTGAGCTGCGGCTGTGCAGTGCTGCTGGAATGGGCTCTGCCTCCTGTGGGATAAGCCCTGGACCCTGTGTGACATACTTGCACCTCTGTCAGCTGTGGAGGAGCCTCCCGAGGTCCCTGTCCACACCCTGGCATACAGGCACGTCCTGTCACCTCCTGCCTGCTGCTGCCTCCCAAGCCACCGCCCTCTCTCTGCTCTTCTGTGCACCAAGTCCTCTTAGGGGTGGCAGCTGTGAGCCAGGTGGCCTCTGGGGGGCTGAAGAGCACCTGGGCTGGAAATCTCAGTGGAGAGGGTGACGTTTCTTATAGTCACTGCTCCTGACCCAAGAGGCCTCCCACTACCCACAAAGGGGTGGTGGTGTCAACTCAGGCACCGAGGAAGGCCCAGGTAACCACTGGCAGATATCGAAGACGGGCTGGGACAGGCTGCCTCCCAGAGTGTCACCAACAGCATGCCCGGCAGCGAGGTGAGTTTGTCCCCTGGGGCAGAGGTCCCCAGGTAAAATCAGGGGACCCATCAGCCACCTCTGGACACAGAACTCCCAATTTTCTCCAAGTTCAGTGTTAAAATCTGCCAAACGAAACTGCAAATATCACAGAGAATACAGGCATCCCAAACAGTGACTGAGTCCTTACTCTATATCTCACACGCACAGCAGTATTCATACTGCACAGCAACCCAGTGCAGCAGGCACCACAACCCCGCCTTTTTAAAGAGAACTGAAGCCATAGGCTGAATAGCACCTGGAGCTACCTCCTCCCAAGCCACTCCACTTCCCCTCTGCACCACAGAAGCAGCAGGCACAGACTCTGTGACAGGCAGGAGCTCCCTGTCACCTGATGAGGAGGATTCAGTGCTGCCCGCAGACACCTGGACATCAGACTGAGCTCCGGGACGTGGACTTGCGTCTAGGCTCTTCTCTTGACAAATGCCACCTTAGTCGGCAGCACTTTTCTGGACTGAGAGGGAAGTGTGCTGTTTGCTGCTTTGGATCCTGCAGGACATGCTTCTCGGTCAGTTCCCACCTTTATCTTCTCATCTCTGGGCTCCAGGAAGCTCACACAGTGGCCCCTGTTTCAGGCCGTGCTGGCAAAGGAGCTGAGGGAGCGAGGCCCAAGCAGAAGCTTGACTCGAGGATAGAATGCAAACCAAGGGGTGGAAGCTGCTGAGGCCACACAGCCACTTGCTGTTTTTAAACCACGTTACTAAGAGGAGACACCTAGTAAGCCCTGAACCAAAGCACAGAAAGGCACATTTTAATTCAGAGCTCTTGGAAGGGCAGCTTGCAACAGGAAAGGCAGGTAGTGAAGGGAAGTAAAGGGGGAAACATTATTGGAGGGAACAGGAATGTGTTGCTTTTCTGTTCAGATCCCGAAGGGTCTTTTTCTTCAACAATAAGTATACCTTGTTTATACATGTAATACACAGTCTCCCAGACCAACAATGGAAAAATATCAAATTAAGGAAATGAAACAAACCTTGATGTAGGGATAGGGTAGAAAGAGAGAGATCATTTAGCACAAAGAAATCAGAACAGGTGAGAGTAATTTTTTATGTCTAGGTAGCTACAGTGGCAAACCTACATTTCATTAAAAGAGATCAGTCTCTGTTAGCTTACTAACTGGCACACTGGAATGAAATGCAGGGACAGGCAGAGTAGGGAGAAGGCAGCTGCCACCTGGGATTTCCGGTGAGACAAAATGAAATCAGATTATCAAATATAGGAATAAAATCCCTAAAACAAGTTTGCAACCTAGATGTTCCCTCCTCAATGCATTCTGCATGGTGAGTTACACTCACAAAACAGAGGTGTTGTTTGAAATATATATTTTCTGCAGGGGAAGGAAAAAAAACAACCTCTAACAAAACAGGATGTCACCTTGAGTAAACATATTTGTAAGGAATATCTATTTCGGAGAATCTTAGCACTTTACCCAGATGAAATGAAACATAGAATATACTGGAAATGTACTTTTTAGATGAGATCTGTTATAATTTAAGGTTTTGTTTGTTTGTTTATTTCGTTTTGTTTTGAGATGGAGTCTCTGTAGCCGAAGCTGGAGTACAGTGGTGTGGCTCAC
Organism: Theropithecus gelada; assembly: GCF_003255815.1. Classification (NCBI taxonomy): domain Eukaryota; kingdom Metazoa; phylum Chordata; class Mammalia; order Primates; family Cercopithecidae; genus Theropithecus; species Theropithecus gelada. Next base: position 57,522,799 of record NC_037670.1, on the reverse strand, counting down.
TGCAACCTCTGCCTCTGGGGCTCAAGCGATTCTCACGCCTCAGCCTCCCGAGTAGCTGGGACTACAGGCTTGTGCTACCATGCCCAGTTAATATTTTTTTGGGGGGGGATTTTAGTAGAGACAGGGTTTCACCATGTTGCCCAGGGTGGTCTTGAACTCCTGAGCTCAGGAGATCAGCCCCACTCGGACTCCCAGAGTGCTGGGATTACAGGCATGAGACACCGTGCCTGGCCTAATTTAAGTTTTTTTTAATGTAATGTTGAAGATGCTTCAGAAATGACTAGTCACTGTCACGTGACTATACCACTGCTGCCTGAGGCACAGGTACCTTCCCTGTCCTGCCCACCACAAAGCAACACAACTGACACGTCGTGGGCCCTCCACAGACACCTGTGGATGAAAGTGCAGCCGTCACCATCCCCAGGACAGCACCCTGCACACCGGCCATGTGTTCAGAGGCCAGGCTGGCAGCAGTGTGCAATGGCAGCCCGCCTGCCTCCCTGCATCCCCCTTGGCCGAGGCACTCTGCAGCAGGGCGAGCCTGGGCTAGATGTGAGTCTCCTGTACCTGTACTGCCTTCTGCACCAAGGCAGCAGAGACCACAGTGGGCTTCAGAGATCAACAATAACGTAGCCCTCAAGGTTAACTCTAGGGCAGCTGTGCCTCCTGCAGGTCAAGCACTTCCAGTGGGGGTGTAGCTACCGTCTCTTGCCTGTAGCAGATCTCTCCTTGAGCGAGACAAGCTTAGAATGAGTAGAATACAGCTAAGCAATTTCTATTCATTCCCCTTTAAGAAAAATGCTTCATGACCCCAACTTGATGGACAGCAGAGAAGACAGCTTTGGAGAAGACAGTTTTTGAGTATTAAATATCCGGACTGGTTAGGATATTGGACAAGCCACCCCATGTGTGCTGGCTGGCCCCAAAAAAACAACTTTCTCCTTGACACCACACTGGGTTCACCTCTGTGTCAAGACACTGTGGTCCCTCGCATGTGCAGGGAAATGGCACACTGAGTCTGTAGCACTCATCTCATGAGCATATGTAACACAGAGGTGAGCTGGCCTTGGGTAGGTTATGTTCTTATAGGACTTCTGCACTGGTCATGTGCAAGCCCTGTGCCTCAAACCTGGCAGGTCAGAATTCGCAGTCACATCTCATAGAGGAAGCAGCTGATAAGGTCACAGAGCTGGTAAACAACAGAGTGGCGGGATGGGAAGGCTGGTACTAGACAGAGGTGGGGACCACATCACGTGGGGAGAGTGCTCCATGCTACCGCACGTGTCACCTTAAAATGGTTAATTCTGTTCTTTGAATTTCACCTCAATTAAATAAAAAAGTAACAGAGCAAATATGCACAAACATGATGACAAACATCAGGTGCCACGCACTGGGCCAGGCAGCAGGGTTACAGAATGCACAGGCCATGGCCCCATCCTGAAACACTCGCCGCGTGGTGCAGTTTGCTGGTGTTGTCAGCACTCTCTCACAGCCAAAACAGCAGGGGAGGAACAAACTCTTATGGGGACAGGGAACTGAGTCAGAAGAGGCTCAGAGAACTGGGGAATGATCAAAGGTCCCCTATGTGGGTCGGCGCTGCTGACTGCATGGTGGGAACTGCAAGGAAATGCATCTGCTCAACATCGAGGATGGCCGCTGTGTGCCGGGCACTATCCTACGCCTTGTTGGGAAGCCAAGTATTTATAACTTGTTGCCCTCATGAGACTCACAAGAAAGAAGGAAGATAAAGCCAGACACTCTCTTGAAAGTCTACTGTTAAAAGGACATTGTTCCTGATGGTTTAAGCAAAAAAGTGACATGGAAATTTAGAAAGACGTGAGAACTGGATGGGAGAAGAGGTTGAAAGGAGACTAGTTAGAAAGTTTCAGCAATGGTTGAGGGACATTCACAGATCTGGATTTGGGTGAGGACACTGGGAAGAGATGGGAGAAACAGAAAGACTAGAGGCAGAACAGAGAAGACTAGTGGGTGGGGCTGGGGTTTCCTGGCATCATGAGATCAGAAGACCTTAATTCATGTACAGGGCACAGGACAATGCCGGGGCCTGGAGTAAGTACTTAATAACTGTTACCTGCTGTTATTCTCACACTGAGCTTCATGTTCTCATGGTGACTTCACTTTTCCATTTTTCTGGACAGTGCACCTAGGGAGCTCTGGATCCTTCTCCCCACCATTGGAAGAGAAAAGCACGAAAGGAAACTGGGCCACAGGCCTGAGTGACAAAAGCAGGGCTTGTCTTTGTATTCCCTGTCTCCAGTTCAATGCAATGCAAAACACTTTCAAAATATGCAGGGAACAAGTGAATGAATAAAGAACAAACGAACAAGTCAATACAAGAACAGCAATGACCTCTGATGCCCAAACTCTGACAAAGCTGACCTATAAAACAATTGGAGAAACAGGTTTTTAAGGAAGAGCACACAGGAGGAGGCGAAAGGTCCACATTTGCGCAAGAAGCTGAACGAGGAAATAAACCATACTGATGAAAATTCATTACGCTGAGAAGAACCAAAATATTTTCTCTTCCTGTTATCCCACAACCACTTCTCTTCAACCTGACAACTCTGTAATTAGAGCCCAAGTCCTTACGCTGCTGCTTTATTTTCCAAGTGGGGTCTGTCTTTCTGCAGCTGCAGAGGCTTCCTTCCAGGGCCCCCACGCCATAGGGCACATTGACTCCTGCCTGTCAGTGTGAAACCAAGATGAGGAACATGGCCAGCTTCCTTGTGCTTCACCCCCCACTCACAGATACACAGCCCCTCCCTCATACACTGGGCTCCTCAAGAATGACAGGTAAGAGCCTGAGCGAGGTGGCTCACGCTTCTAATCCCAGCACTTTGGGAGGCCAAGGCGGGCAGACTGCTTGAGGACAGGAGTTCGAGACCAGCCTGGCCAACAGGGTGAAATCTCGTCTCTACTAAAAAAAGAAAAATTAGCTGGGCGTGATGGCACACGCCTGTAATCTAAGCTACTAGGGAGGTTGAGGCACGAGAATCGCTTGAACTCAAAGAGGCAGGGGCTGCAGTGAGCTGAGATTGTGCCACTGCACTCCAGCCTGGTGACAGAGTAGGACTCCAACTCAAATAATAATAATAATGATAGGTAAGAAAAATGTATGTTTTGGCAGATTAAAAAATAACCCTTTTTCCTATTATATATCTCCTATCCAATTACCCTATATGCTAGAATATATAGTACTTCTGCTAGACTACAATATATATGCCTGAAGAATCTCAGGTTTTACAAAATTCAATACTAAAAATAATAGAGCTTTTGGGAAATTTTGGTTAGGGCATTCCACTCAATACCTAAGGAACTTCAAAACAGAATCAAAAACAGTGACTGATAACCTGGAGAGTTAATATGGTCACCAAGGCAGGTGGCTCCACAGGGCTGGTGGTTACCACAGCAGATATTACAAACATACAAAAACCGCACGAAGAAAATGCAGCAATGTTCTCATTACAGAAAGACTGGCAGACACCGAGGGGGCACCGGAAGGATTATAACCCACTCTGAGCCAAGAGCCACAAGAGGCTGTGATGACAGCTCTCTGGGGAGGAGGCCTCAGAGACAGGCGATCATTGTGATTTCCTACACACACACACTGTCACAATGGCTCCGCTGAGGACTGTTTCTTGTCCTGCTCAAGGTCGTAAGTCTGCTCCTATGATTCTTGCTCTCTTTGCCTAAGAAAATGTGTACACGCCAATATAATATTTGCCTTCCACAAACATCTCGCCCCCTTTAAACACTCACAAGTGAGCTCACCTGCATCCCAGAACAGGGCACAGGATTTCAGGCTGTCCTCAGTGCAACTGGTCTGAGTGGGCCATACGCCACGGTGAGGTCACCTGCTGATCCCCCAGCGAGGCAGGCCTGGCACCGCAGCAGAGGCTGGGCCACGTCAGGCTTTCCCCATCCCACACCCAGACCTTCAGCAAGACAATTCCCAGAGAAAGGTACGGCCATAGAATGAAACCACAGAAAGGTGCAAATACTTACATATAATAGGTTGGATAGAGTCCTTCAAAATACCAGCAATGCTTTTTGGCTTCCGTGCACTGCAAATAGAAGCAAGAAAAAGTTTATCAGCACTCAGGAATCTGCATGTTGCTGAGTAGCTCTCACAAAGGCAGCAAAGAAGGATGAGAGGATACAGCTTAACCCATGAAAAGCTGGGATATCGGGGCAGACAATGCATTACAGGGAGAGCCGCTCCCTTTCTCATGACTTTCTATTTCTTTAAAACATCTGTTTTTCTATTTTTTCGTAGGCTTTCATATCTCTATATACACTGAGTGTCAGCATTTTATTAAAAAGGTAAATTAAAGACAATCCACTGTTTAAAATGTACTTGGTATGATACTTCAGATTACACAAGAATGCTAGAAATAAATCACTGCAAAGATTGCCACTGCCCCCCAATTTCTGTTTTAGAAAGACATCTCCAATAGATTTAGCATTTCCAGAGCTGTATATTTCAGAATATGCTAAAGCCGCACTCCGACCTATGTCTGCCAGATGCTATCAGTTACGGTTCACTCCTGGCCCTCTCACGAGAGTGCAGGAAGAGAAAGGAGGAACAAGGAAAGACAATGGGAGCCTCTCCTGGGCCTTCCAGGTTAAGTCCAGCTCCTAACATCCCGGAGGCAGGGCCCAGCTCCACAGGGCAGGGCAGGGCAGGTGAGTGTGCACAGGCATCGGAGCAGGGGCCAGATGCCACCTGGAGGCTCTCACAAACCTCCAGCAAGTGAGGCAGGCCAGCATCCCCACTGCTCAGGGAGCTCTCTATGCAGAGATGCTCTTCCTATCTGAACAAGGCTTTTCTAAAATTATTCCATTCATGCTGTCATTTTTGTTTTAAATTCACAACTTCCTACCTCCATGATCTAGTTTATTGGCCCCCATGTGTAAATAAAACCTTCAAAACATTATGGTGCAAAGCTCCCAGCAGCAGGAACACTGGCAAAGGCACGGCAAACAAAGCTTTCTTTGGGCAAGGCAGGGCCGTCCTGCCCAAAGCCCCTCCTCCGATGGGAGGGTGGCTGGATCAGCTCCCTCTTAGCCCGTCCGCAGCCCCAGCAGGTGGACAGCAATCCCCTCCTGCCACAATTGCCCTGCAGCTGGAATGGAGTTAGAGACAGGCCCCACACCTACAGTGGCATGCCATGGGAGAGGTGAGTGCCATCGTCACGCTGGCGACATTTGATGGGTTATGAAAATGACGTGAACCCCTGAATTTTGGAGTATGTGCTTTAAGACACTCAAAAGCATACTCTGGCAGCCTGGAGTGACCTAGTTTTATTAACGGAAAATGAGTTTTATTTAGACTAGGTTAGGTCCTGTCCAGTTTAAGAAATGAAGCTCAGACAGCTGACGAAATCAATTTATTTTGGCAAGGAAGAGCAATTTCAGGTCTCTGCCCCAAATTACAATTCATTTCACTAGAGTCTTCTGTGATAAACGGAGAAACCAGGCCTGCCTTCCATGTGTCACTTTAAAACGGGTCTCCCTTATTCTCCATCACCGCCACCGACAGTCAAACATTTCTGGAACCTGACACTTAAGTTCCACGCAACCAAGAAGTGAGGCCAGGGAACATCAGAACTCAAGCCTGAAGAGCCCTCCCTGCCTGGGGCCTGGCTGCTCCACGGCTTCTCCTCAGAGACAGGCCACAGCCACGCAGCGAGAGCCGGGCGCACAGCTGGCACTGGAAACAAGGACAGGCTCTGGCCTCTGCAGTGGCCTTTTCTGCAATTCCTCTTGGTCTACAGTGTTTCCAGATCCAAAGCAGTCACTTGATACTCTGGCAGCACACCTCCATCACTAGCACACTGCATTTCAGAAAGAACTTTTTCTTCCAACCAGACAAAATAATGCCACACATCTGAATGCACATTGTCTCTGGGATACAGCAATATGACGAATACCACTTTACAAATTAAGGCACCAGAGCCCTCGGTGGGTGTCTTCTTCTGGGTCACACAGCTTCTTTGTGGTAGCAAAATAGCCCCCAGCACAGTGTCCTCTGCACTCAAGAGAGCTCCCTGAGGAACCCACTCTGCCCACTCCAGCAAGAACAAAGGCCTCTGAGAACTGGTGTGAGATGATCCCCAAGATATGGTGTTAGTGAAAAAGCATACGCAAAAACAAAAACATACGTCCAGTATGCCATCCTTGATGCAAAAGGAAACATGTACATTTGGCCTGCTTTATACAAAAAGAATCACAGTTTGCACACATCAAAACATCACATGTATCCCATAAATATGTACAATTATTATGTATCAATAAATTTTTTTTCAAAAAAAATCACAGGAAGGATAGTGTCAAAATTGATCACAACAACTGGGTCATTCTTGTCATACCCAACTAACAGAGTCAAGGCCAGAGGGGCAAAGCACTCAGGGCACATAGCACTGCTCCAAAAAGTCATTCTCGGCAAGCTTGGCTGCTGAAACTGCCTGCCCTGACTCTCAGACTAGCTTACCCAGCCCCATCACACACCAAAGAGGGCTTGCCAGCTCCCCAAAACTTTACTTAGTGCCAATGAACAACTCTCTTTCAAAAAATCCCTTACATTTCTCCTTTTTATAAAACTTCTAAACTTCTCTTTGTTCTTCAGACATACTGAAGACCACGCAATATATGGCCCAGACTGCAATGCTCACTTCTTAAACAAAATGTTTTAAATTTAGAGATCTGTCTCTAAAAACTAATGAAAATGCTTACCTGTGGGGGGTGGGTGGAGTGGAGTGGAAAAGACAGGGACAAGAGCCAAATTCATCTGAGTATATCTTTTTACATAGTTTGACTTTTGAAATGTTTTTTCATATTCAGATAATAAAGTAGAAAGTATTTTTTAAAATCACTTCTCAGCCGAAAAGATTTATAAAAGACTATCATGACATGATCACACATGTCCCCTTTAGGCCAGGGACAACAGGGACAACTAAGCAGGGTAGATGCCTGTGAGGTCAGTGTTCACAGGAGACTCGCACAGACACGCACTCTTCTGGGGGCCCTTCTGGGTGAAGGGCACCATTTCCATCCTACTCTTCTTCCCACATTTTTCTGGGATATTCCCTAACTTCACAGCTGCCTACTTGTTGGCTACTCTTGCTCAGTTACTTGCTAATAACCTTTTATCGTCTCTCATTAAGCTACACAAAAAAAAAACATTTTGAAAAATTTAACCCCAGTTTGTTCCTTTACAAAAACTGTTCTTAAGAAAATATTAAGGCTACAAATCTTGAAACATAAAGTACCTTTAAACAGAGTTACCTTGCATTAAGCTGTAGTTCCATTTTGTTGCTGTTGAAATTATTGTGTTTGAAATTTGCTAATATCCTGGAAACTGCTTCACTGTTTTTGGTAGCTGGACTTCTGTAGTAGCTTTCTCCTGAGGAATACCAATATCGTAATAATACAGACATACACTATCTCACTACAGTTAATGCAGGGCATGATTCCATTTGATGGTCAGATAATATGAAGAACGCAAAGTCACAGGTCTCATTATTCAACTGAAAAATGCCAAAATGAGGACTCAGAAGTCCTGATAAGTTGTAGTTGAGCCTTTCCTTCAACAAATGCTTGCTAACTGAACACCAGGTGTCAGAGTCAGCCTGTCCAATCCAGGAGGACGCAGCCTTGTGATGGGAATGGAGACCAGGAGGTGGAGAGGCACACACCTGCCCGAGGAGCCCACGGTTGAGACGGGTGCTGCCAAGTCGAAGTCTGATGAGAAAGGCAGTCTCCGCCTACCAAGTCCAAACTCCAAATCCAGCATCAGCACCAGGACTCAGGACAAAGCCAGACAGCTGGAACTGTGGTCAAAGGGGAGTTTGCCAGGGACAAGTAAGAGGTATCTTCAGAGTACTCCGAACCACCAGCAGGCACGCAGATGTGGCCTCACAAGCAAGTGGGAGGAGGCAGAAAGAAGGCCCCGTGTTGGGTCACACGGAAGCACCAGAGTCAACGGGCAAAGGGGAAGCCACAGGGAAAGGAGGAGCTAAAGAACCAGAGCTCTGGGTTCTGAACCTGACTGCAACCTGCCAGTCACGCCACCAGCCAGTCTGGGTCTCAGTCTCCTCATTTGTAAGAGTGTGGACTCTCTTCCCTGCTTTATGAAGAAACTGAGATTGAATGCATTGAAATGCCTGGCCAGACTAGGGCATCGTTTCCTCATCCCACACCAGCTAGCACCTCTGTCCCTAACTGTGTCTTCTCTGGAACAAACAACTTCCAAGGCTCATCTTACGTGGTCTTCTATCATCTAAGCAGAAGCAATGCTTCCAAACCTCTTGAGAACAAAGGTTCTAAATATGTAATGCCTTACATGTGTACAGTATTTAGTTTTCCAAAATCTCCCTAAAAGGAACAAACCTCTCTTAAAAAAAAAAAAAAAAAAAAAAAAAAAAAAAAAAAAAAAAAACAAATTAGGAAA